>NW_012267298.1:10742399-10786217 GCF_000151885.1 Dipodomys ordii
AGCTGAAGAGCTGAGGGACAGCGCCCAGGCCAAAGTCAGGCCCCACGACCGGACCCAAAAAAAAAAAAAAAAGAAAGAAAGAAAGAAAGAAAGGAATGTACTCCTTGCCTTATGTACGTAACTATAACCCCTCTGTACATCACCTTGACAATAAATTAAATTTTAAAAAAAAAGAATAGGATCTTGGTTTTTGTTGGGTTATCACTGCTATTTTTCTGTTTTAATTTCATTGACATCTGCTCTTTATTTTCTCCTTTATAGTTACTTTGAACTATTTTTTATCTCTTAAGAAGGAAGTCTGTTAATTAGTTTTAAAGCATTTTCCTCCTTAAATGTAAGTATCTGAACTATAAATTTCCCTCTAGTTTCAACCAGAAATCACAATGTGCTGTGCTTTCATTTTTACCCAATTCACAAGGTTTTCAAATTGCCTTATGATTTGCTTTTGTAGCCTATGAGTATGTTAATTTCCAAGTATATTGAAGTTATCAAGACTTTTTATTGTTATTGATTTTCAATTTGATTCTAATATAGTCCCAAAATAGTATATGTGATTCATGTATTTTTAAGTTTATTGAGACTTGACATACCCATGAATATGTTCTAGCTTGCTAAATTTCAGTACATATTTGAAATCAAAGAGTATCATTTTGTTAAGTAGTCTAAACAATCTATAAATGTCAACTAGATAAATTGTTTGTCTCATTCAAGTCCTCTGTATCCTGATTGATATTATACCACCTTTTCTATCAATCACCAAGAAAGAAGTGTTCAAATCCCCAGTTGTGATTTGTCCATTTCTTAATTCAATGTTATCAGTTCTTTGTTTCATAAACTTTGAAGCTCTGTAATTTAGTGTATAGAAATTTAAGGATGTCACATCTTGAATGATTTAACCTTTTATCATCATGAAATGTTCATTTTTATTCCTGGTTTATTTCATTTTACATTAATAGCTTCCTGCTTTCCTACTGTTAAGTATTTGCACAGCAATCTACTCCCATCATTTTATATCAAATCTGTGTTTTTATATTTTAAATCCATGTGTTATAAAGAGCATATAGATGGGCCTTCTGTCTTATCCAATATAATAGTCTCTACCAAAAGCTGCCGTTTTTAGACCACTTACATTTAACATAAGCATAGACGTGGTCGGGTTTAGACCTCCCACGCGCCATTTGGCTCATCTCTTTTTTTCTTCCTCTTGTTCCCCTCTTTTCCCTTCATAGTTACATTTTTTAGGGTTTTATTTTACCTGAATTGTTGACATCTCAAATATAATGGCTTGAATTCTGCTTTATGATCATTCTGTGATTATAACACACATCTTGAGCTGATCACAAGCTATCCTCAAGCAGTGTCATAAAACCTTATATAGAAAATGAAGACTTCACATCATATTTCCATTTTCATCTCCCACCATATGCTTGGTTATATTTTCTACTCAATGTATGTTTTAAAAGCATTTTTGCTTAAGATACAATCAATTTTCCTTAAAAGAAAATTTTAAAATTTCAAAAAGCAAGTATGTAAATTGTTCTCTCTCTCTCGTTTTCTTTAGTCCTGGGGCTTGAACTCAGGGTTTCATGCTTGCTAGGCAAAAGCCCTGTCACTTGAGACATACTCCACTCCACCCCTCTTTGTTTTTAGTGTTTCTGAGACAGGATCTTACATTTTTAGCCAGCCACAGACTTCAATCCTCTTACCTTTGCCTTTCAAGTAACTGGAATTACAGGTGCGTGCCACTGAAAACATAGACTCCTTTTCGAGACAAGGTCTGGCTGCCTTTATGTTGGCCTGGCCATGACACATGATCTTCCTATCTCTGCCTCTTATGCAGCTGAGAAATTAGAAGTGTGTCATACTTTCTAATCATGCTGCACCCAGCTCTAGAAATCACTATTATTTAGTTAGACTTCTACTATTTCATTCCATTTCATGATCTGAGGCATCATTTCTTTGCCTTAAATAATTCTATGAACTACTCTTGAAGAGCCAGTTCACAGAAGATGAATTCACTCAGGGTATACCTGTATTTCACCTGCATTTTTTTTGGGGGGGGTCCAGTCGTGGGGCCTGAACTCTGGGCCTGGGCGCTGTCCCTCAGCTCTTCAGCTCAAGGCTAACGCTCTACCACTTGAGCCACAGCGCCACTTCCGGCTTTTTTCTTTTTGCTTATGTGGTGCTGAGGAATCAAACCCAGGGCCTCAGGCATGCAAGGCAAGCGATCCACTGCTGAGCCACCTTCCCAGCACCTCATTGTTATCTCTTTGAATGTCTTTCTCTCCAGGGTTTTTTCTTGCTTTCTGGTTCTACTTAACCAACACACACTAGTCTCTCACCACCCCTCAGTGTTCCCTGGCTTTCACTGAAATGTATCCTGGGAGGCCTTAAGATCCATTCCCAAATTCACTGAGCCTCTGTCTCCTCTGTAACAAGCCATACTTTCTAACTGTGCTTACCTCAATAGCTATACCCATAGATTTTTTTTTAACTTTAGAATTTCCGGGGTGGCTCTTCTTCAGTTCACCTACCTTTGTTTCACAGTGTGGTTTCATTTCTTCTAGTACCCTTCCGGCCATTTCATCCATGATGATGACCAAGTCTCCTAGCTGTAGGAACATTCCTCCATCTGCTGCTGTAGACCTCCACGCAGCAGGCAGCCTGGGTCCTGATGTGGTTTATGGGAAACAACGGGCCCCACCTCCTCTGCACAAACTCTCCCACATGGAACATCCATGTCTGTGGCCTGGCAGTGCCTGTGAGGCCATTTATGGCTTGCCTGGCTGCTCCCACAGGTGTCAGGAGCGCTGACCTCCTCTCCAGGACGCTGGGTCCTGGCACACTCCCCTGCCAGTCCGCACAGGGGGTATGATCTAGACTTGTGACTTCAGGAAGGTCTTTGCGACTCCGTGCAGACACACCCCCTTCTCCACCTGTGCGGCCTAGGAAAGTTTATCTAAGAAGCCATTGCAACTGCCTGTGTATTAATCACTTAGGTTTTGACCCTTTCCCTTGTTTCAGGTAGCTGGAAATCTTACTCACCATACTCTAGTGCATGCATGTATCAAAACAATAATTGAAATTATGCTCTCTAGCTTGAGGCAGGCAAGTTTCAGAGGTGTCTTCCTTAGTCCATTAGTTTATTTTCTACATATTTCATATTACTAAGTCAAAAGAAATATGCTTAGGAATGCTACCTTCCAAAAATAACTGCCCACTACTTGAAATTCAGTCTCACAAATATTTCTGGGAATGGCTGCCTCCCGCGCTGCTATGCAGCCCGCCGGTGCGCTGATGTCAGCTGATGCTTCAATGGCACACTCGGCCCACCCCGCGCCTTTAGAACGAGGCGGTGTCCATCTATCTACTGGAGAGATGAAGAGCGCCACTTTGCTAAGCGCCATGCCAGTCTCCTGCCCACAGCCTTCCCGTGTCATTCTCTAATAAAGAGTATTAGGGGCTGGCAGAACAAATCCTTGTACCATTTGTTTTTTAGATTCTAAGAAATTATTTAAAGAAAATTCAAACTCCAAGAACACAACTCGGCTAGGAAGACCTGACCTGACCTTGACCTTTCCTCTCACCCACACACATCCTCACACACGCCAGGCCTTGCGCCTTGTACCCCCAAACCATGGCTCAGACACAGCTCCCCAGAAGCCCACCCAACCCAGGACCAGAGGACTCTCGCTCCTGAAGCAATGTATTCATATCACTGTGACCAGCTCAATACTGCCTTCCAGAATAAGCTAGACGCTTCCATATGTATCACTTCACTGATTTCTCATAAAACTGATATGGGGGAGGGGGGAGAGATGGTGTTTAATTTGTTGTATTTCTTCCCGGTCCTAGCTTCCATTCACTCTTTTGTTCAAAAATCAAGAGCTGAGCCTCCTTAGTGCCAGGCACTATGCCAAACTCCGGATAAGAGTAAAAATTAAAGAGACCAGGCCTCTTAGAGGAGCACCAAATCTAGCTGGGGACCAAGGATGGTTGGTAGAAGGCTTTCATGTAGACATGGCATAACAAAACTTGTCCTTCCCTTCTCTCATCCCCAGATCCTGAATATCTTACTGAATATGTAGGAAGTGGAGAGAGGAGGAGGGGTGAGCACACAGATGAACTGACAGAGATAGAAGAAGACATCAAGCGGCCATCAAGTCCAATAATGTAACTAAAGGAACCAGCTTAGGACAGATGAACAATAATTAAGGTGTTTAATGTTAACAGTACAGCCTTTCAGGTCTCACTCTTCTTGTATATATCAGGAGTCGGAGGCCACCATTCACACTGAGCACCCAAGCACCGGTCCTCGGGAGGCAATAGCACTCTTCATGACTGCACTAAGGACAGGAGTCCTGCTGTCTCAGGGTCCAGACTACAAAGCACATGCACAGCTTAGTGCTGGTGCACAATGGAGTAAGGATAGGCCCCTGGCTGTGAGGATAGGGACCAGCTCAAGGCACAAAGGAGAGCAGGTGCCAGTGAGGAGGAGCAAGGCGCTGAGCCTTGGGGCCACACCAAGGGCCTGGCACTTGCTGGAACTAGCAGCTACCGTGGGAAGGATGTTAACTGAGCAGCAGTGCAAACGAATGTCTGTCTACTTTAGATTGTTACTCTGTTTGTTTTCCAGCAGAGATAAGCTGCAGTGGATCTGAGAGTCCAGGCCTGACCTGGGGCACAGAGGGCAGGATGAGGCTGCCAAGGTTGCCAGACAAGGTCCTCTATGAGCCTCAGTCTCGTGTCTATTGATAAAGTTGGGGCAGTAATCTCCAAATGCTACTGTCACGGGCCATCATGAGGCCAAATAATGCCAAGGACATTAGAAGCCTGCAAAAGAATAAACCAATGCACAAACTTCAAAGTAAAACATTTTCCCATATTTAACTTGACTGATTTACAGAACAAATTTTAAAAATCCTATTCAAGAATTTCTGTAACAATATGATAAGCTACCTTTTCTTTCTTGTTTGTGGATTGTGTCTTCTTTGTTAAAACATTATTATCAAAACTCAAGTGGATATGTATGGGTAGATTTAGCTCTCTATTTTGTTCTGCTTAGTCTGTTTTTATCTTGCTGTTTCAATTACTACAACTTTCTAGTGTATTTAAAATAAGGACCATGACACCTCCATCTTTATTCTTTTTGCTGAAGACTATTTTGGCTATTTCGAGTCTTCATGTATATTTTTGAATAGGCTTATCTATAACTGTGAACAGATAAACGTACATACATAGATTTATCTATGTTGGTTTATTCATATCAATAGGGTTTTCTACGTGGATTTATCTAATCTATATTTTACCTATATCCCAAATAATCTGTTTGGGATAATACATTTTAACAGCTTTAATTCCTCTGTCCATGAACATGGGCTAGCTTCCCATTTATTTGTGTCCTTTTTAATTGCTTTCAATAATGTTTTATAGTTTTCAGACTCAGGAGGTTAAACTAATTCCTAAGTATTTTTGTAAGTAAATGAGATTGCTTTCTTAATTTTTCACTTATTTTGCTATTAGTTTATAGGAAATATGTTGACATTTGCATTTTGATTTTGTATCCTGCATATCACTAATTAGTTCTAACAGCCTTTTTGGTGGAGACTATTGAGGTTTCTCTGGGTACAATCTACAAACAGAGCCAACTTCATGTCACCCTTTCCAACCTGGAGGCCTCATCTTTCCTTCTCTTGCCCAACTCTTTATAGATCTTCCAGCTCAAGACTGAATTGAACTAGCAAAAGACATCATCCTTGCCTTGTTCCACACCTTTAACGAAAAGTTTTACATTTTTTTCTAATGTATATTAACCGTGAGTTAATCATGTATAGTGCTTATTATATTGAATCATATGCTATAAACACCTACTTAATGGAGAGGGACGTTTTACCATAAAGAGATACTCAAATGGAGAAAGGACAGTCTCTGCAGTGAATAGTGTAGTGCTGGGAAAACTGGATCTCCACAGGCAGAACAAAATTAGATCTTTCTGTTTCCCTCATATATAAAAGTCAGCACAAAATAGATTATAGACTTAAACTGAAGACCCAACACTATGAAATTGCCAGAAGAAAACATAAGCTCCATGGGATTAGTCTGGACAATGATTTCTTGGCTATGATCCCCAAAGCACAGGCAAGGACAGCTAAAGCAAACAAACAGGACTGCATCAAATTCACACAGTCCTGCCAGCAACCAAAATGATCAACAGAGTAGAGAGATGACTTGCAACTGCACATCAGATAGGGGCTAATCTCTAAGACATGTAAGAAACTCACACTACTCAATAACAAGACATTATTGAAAATGGACCAAGGATCTGTACAGAAATGTTTCAAGGGAAGACATAAAATGGCCAATATATTAAAAAAAAACAAACACCCCCTATCACTAATTAAAACCACAAGGAGACAGCACCACATCACCTGCTACACTGACTATGATAGAAGAGATGGAAGTTAACACTTGTGGGAAAAGGATCCCTGATGGCACATTATAAATTGGTGTATCTATTTTGGAAGCCAGTATGAAGTGCCTCAAAAAACTACAACAGACCTACCATATAGCAAGAACCCCACTTCGGTGGACACTCAAAGTATGTCAAAGGTATTGCTGCAGTCTTGAGGCATGGCTCAAGATGAGAATGCTTCCAAGCACAGACCACGAGCTAAACCACCAAAGAAAAAAAGTGACATCAACTTTAAATAAAGCTTTAAAAAAGTTATCAAAGAGTCATAATACTTGCTTATAATGTAAGTAATATTATTTCTAACATAAGCAATTATCCTTTTCTTCTTGATGGTTTATTTCATTAAAAAAAAATGTGGTCTTGTATATGCTGGGTGTATAGCTCAAGTGGTAGAGTACACAGTCTTGAGTTCAATTCCTAGTACTATTCCCCCCACAAAGAAAAACCCAGATGCATTTTTGTGTCCCTACATTATTTTTAATGAAAGCAGGTAAAAAGGGAGAAAAAAGGAATCTTCAAGTCAGCAGATTTTGACAACAGGAGGAAGAATTTATGAGGGACAAAATATTTGCCTTAAGGTGCAGAATCATCAGGGGGTTTTTGTTTTTGGGGGGTTTTATGCTAGCTTGTCTTATTTTGCTTTATTTTTGGGGTTCTGGGGCCTAAATTCAAGGTCTCATGCCTGTCTCATTTAACATGTTCTACTGGTGCTCTAACACTTGATCCACACCTCCAGTCTTGCTTTTTGCTTATTATTTTAGAGATGGTTTTACAGATTTTTACAGATTTTCTTCCTGGACTGGCTTCAAACCACAATCCTCGGGATCTCAGCCTCCTGCGTATCATAGATATGAGCCTGGAATTTAAATGACTAACAATTGAGTCCTACATTCCAGAACATTTCCTGTCTTGGAACAAGTAAATAGAAAACTAGTGCTGCAAGCTAATGACAAAAGAAACGCACACCAAAGATACATGTTATGTCACTATTAGAGTCTGCCAGATGTATGTTTATCAACGTTAACTTGGTACTCTCTCTGCATACTATTCTACTAAAGCTGTAGCTGCACAGGCCTACAGGCCTCATGTGGCTCGGACCAAGGTCTGGCGATGCTTCCTGACACAGAGAATCCAATTCCTCACTGGAGTCCCTGAAGAGCAGCTACCACACAGCCTTAAATCCCTCTCCAATTTTCTCTCGCAGCATGAGGACCCTAAAGCCATGGAAGATTCTGCCTGCCACACCTCCCCACCTCCCCGTGCAGGACGCCCGAGCTGGCATCTCCCCTGCTGTACATACTCTGGGCCCCTTTGGCTCTTCCCATAGCCCCAACTTGCTCCTCAAATAATTAAGAAGCAGAAAAGAAAATAGGGTCCTCCTGAGAGCTCATGGCAGGACAATCTCAACAGATAAGCAAGACTACTTGAGAGGATTTACCAACGTAAAAAAAAAGGCTGGTCGGGTGCCAGTGGCTCACGTCTGTAATCGTAGCTACTCAGGAGGCTGAGAACTGAAGATCAAGGATCAAGCCAGCCCAGACAAAAATGTCCGTGAGACTCTTATTTCCGATGAACCACCAGAAAACCAGAAGTGGTGCTGTGGCGCAAAGTAGTAAAGCACTAACCTTGAGCTGAAGAGCTCAGGGACAGTGCCCAGGACCAGCGTTCAAACCCCACAACCAACAAAAATAAAAATAAAAAATAAGGGGCTGGGAAGGTGGCTCAGTGGTAAAGTACTTGCCTTGCATGCATGAGGCCCTGGGTTCGATTCCTCAGCACCACATAAGCAAAAAGAAAAAAGCCGGAAGTGGCGCTGTGGTTCAAGTGATAGAGCGCTAGCCTTGAGCTGAAGAGCTGAGGGACAGTGCCCAGGCCCAGAGTTCAGGCCCCACGACCAAACCCAAAAAAAAACAATATAAAATAAAATAAAAATAAAATAAAATAAAAAGTCCCTGGCAAAATTAGAATAGAACATTGCTTAGCAGCACAGCTTCAGGGATGTTAGTATCTGGGTGTCCAAAGGCCCAGGTGTTAGTGGTGTTAAAGGTCCTCAGGGTGTGTCTGAAGTCCCCTGAGAGGTGTGTAAGTCACTGGGGGCCCTGTCCTCTCTCTTTTCTCTGTTGCTTTCTTGTACAGGAAGAGTAGTTGTGTCCCCCCACTCTCTACAATGCTATGCCGCCTTGCCACAGGCCCGAAGCAACAAAGCCAGCCAGCGCAGACTGAAACTTCAGAAAAAGCCAACAGAAAGCTTTGCTTTTCATCAGCTGGCTATCTCATGTACTTTGTCACAGTGATGGAAGGCTGACTAGCATGGGGACTGCGAGAGGCTGGAAATACTCCCCAGTGTGAAAGAGTGACAGTGCACTGCCCTCGGGACTGAAACAATCTCTGAGAAACATACAGATGATACGCAGACATAAAATCAGTGCACAAACAGAGGTGTGAATGGATGCAGACATGAGCAGAAACCTTTGGAGAAACACGTCCATCCTGATCTCAGGCAAGGCGACATCTCCCCAGAATAGTACTTTGCCTCTTTTGGAAGTACCTATTCTGTATTCGGAGCATGGTTATGTCATGGACAGCTCATTCCCATCCTCTGCTCCTCATGAAACGTCCATTCTCCCGACCCTCCCTGTTCCTACTGATGCAGCCTTTCGGACCACACTCAACAGCCCTGCTGCTAAGCCTGGCGTCCCCTTTGCCAGCCTCGATCCTCCCCTACAGGTGTGGGGGCCTGAAATGCCCTGCCTTCTATTGACTAGATTCACCTTCCCAACCGCCTCCTAAGTATGTTCCTACCTACCCACGTGCTTCTGTCCACTTCTCTCCCCACTTGCCCCAAGCAGTTGGACCGCCCAACCCTATCTACAAGCTGAGGGTCACTAATTCCTGCCACTGCTGAAAGCCCGCTCTGGAATCCTGGCAGAGATCTACTCCTCAGCAGTACTTATCACCTGAGCAGTGTCAACGAGCAACCTGAAACCTGCCCTCTTCCCATCATCACCAGCGAGGGGTGGCTTTGCAAATGTTCCAAGATCGCACTCTGTACATAATGTTCTCACATCAGCGCCCTGCTCTCTAGCCCTCTAATACCGCCTCCTGCAAACCTGCATCACCTAGGTCCCAGCTTTCTCCTCAGCCTCATGCCAGCATGCATCTGCAGGCCGATGACTCACCAACTGGAGGACCAACCTCCCTGGCTGGAGCTCCTCCCACCCTGGGGAAGATTGCCTGAAAAGTTCTGCCAGCTCACTGTTGCATAAGACCAGCTCCGGCAAAGCACCGGCACCATGAAGAACGAGCAACCAAACATCAAGCAGGAGTATTTTTATAAGTCATGGAGCAGGTTTATCAGGAAGTAACTTAAAAAATGTGCTTGCATATGGTGTGAAAATGCTTATAACCGCAGGAGAACTAACAGGGGACTAAACTGTTCATAAGGTCTGATCTCACGTAGGCAGAGGTGCTGAGAAAACCCAGAAGGACACACACTAAAAAGATGAAAGCACCCATTTCTGAGGAGCAAAACCATGAGGAACATTTTGCTCTTCTTTAGATTTTTCTGGGCTTTCAGATTTTTCTAAGAAGGACGTTCATTACTTTGAGGATAAGAAAACACTAGTAAGCACAAACGGAAAGAACTAGCTACCACATCTCCTGCCTTGTATGCCATTCCCATCCCTCTAGTGGCCTCTCCCCAGCGGGCCACACCGGGACACAGACCGTCATCCCTCCAGTCACCCCGCACATGCCAGTCCTGGGGACGGCCGGGCTCTCCAGGGCAGACGAATGCCGTTCATATCTCTCTTGTATCTTGGGCATCGCCATATTGTCCGGCACATGTCAAAGCACAAAGCACTTCCAGAAAGGTCTAATAAACTGAACAGAGAGGAGAAATCAAAGCTAGAAATCATTTGTTTCCCACTGTCCTGCACCAGCAGCTCTGGCCAGAAACCAGAAGAGAAAAGGTCACTGAAATCCTGTGGAGAACAACAAAGCATGAGGGATGGTGCTGAGTGGAATTCCAAGCAGGTGTTAGCTGGTCCTGAGCAGCCCTGGCTTTCAAGTGTGTACAGGGCAGGCAGGCAGAGCCGCCCTCCCGGAGAAAAAGTGGCTCATTCTGCCACACAAAGGAATGGGGCAGAGGAAAGAGGCAAAAGGGCTGAATAGAACAAAAAACATATCATTTCTTACCCTCCTGGCTCATTCTAGTAAGCTGCTATTTCAGAAGTAGATTTTTTTTTTTACTCTGTAGCAAATATAAGTAAGACCTTATCCAGTTTTATTGTCCAGACTTTACTGAAAGAAGACAGTAAAACACATAAGAACAGAGATTAAGTCAGGGAAAGCACATCTGAGCTCTGGAGAATGCATCTCCTAGTGCTGAACAGTTCACGAATTCCCAAGTTCACTACAGACCAAAGTCACATCAATGGTGATCCTAGGTCCTAAAGAGGCCCTTGCTATGAGAGGCTGGGGGTCGCCAAACCGTCAGCTCCTCAGCACCAGCCTCCACTACAACACCGTGGACCAGTTTAGGCCCTTGGAAGCTAGAAACGCTCACTGAGGACCACCGTCCACCACATCTTCTCATGCAAATGCTCTCTTTCCTCAAGAACTCTGAGGCCCAGATCATTTCCAGTTCATGCATAGAAAACTTCCTGATGGAAGAATGTGGCAGACTTACTTTTCAGCTGCAGCCTGAGAACTGCCAATAATATGTGCAAAGCACTCAGCACAGCGCACAAGACTCAAGGACCTAACGACACACAGAAACGAATGGGCTTTGTCATTCTGCATAAGGCAACACTCTGAAAAATGCCAAGAAGTGAGTTCCAAAAAGGCAGGCTTCAGCTACCATTCCCTGGCTCGTTCACTCCGCACCACAGGTCCTCACCCCAGTTGTACCCATCACCCTGCCCCTGTGGCCACGAGAGTAAACTCTGAAAATGACTTCCAACCACATTGTTCCACCACTGAACTCCCCTGGATCAGCCATTTAAAATGCAGACAGCGTCCTGTGGCAAGAGCCTTTGTTTCCTCAGTTCTGCTTTCTTGGCTCTCCTAACTACTACCCAGCCCTTCTCTGGCCACACCCCAGCCACCTGGTGCCATTGGAGCCCCTGTACATGCCTGGAACACACACTGAGCGGGACACCAAGACCCCCTGTGTACACGGGCTACAAGTCAGCTCCCCTGTAAAGGTTCAAGATCTATGGGTACAGGTATGTGCAGGTGCATGTAGTTACATGCAGGTATACAAATGTCCAGCCAGGCCCTCTGAATGATAATGCCACTAATGGTTCACATAGGAATGCTACTGGGAAAGCACTGCTCTATCTCCAGTGTCCCTGACACCTAGCAACTGCCAGAGTGACGTAGGGAATGCAAACTTCATGCAGGGATGGATGAGAGCAGCAGAGTTGATGGGAGGAGGGACTGGCTAGCGAGGACTAGGAGAAAGGGGAAGGAGGAGGGCAGAGAGGGCCAGGAGCAGGCCAGGCAGAAGGAGAAGGGAGGAAAGGACAAACTTAGGATCATATTTTGGGAAAACACTAAGAATAAGCTTTGGGACTGGTCATCACAATTTTCCTTAATGTTAATGTAAGAGCACTGCCACCTATTAAACACGACCCCATTGCTTCGTTCGATTGGAGGAAGCAACGTCCCATTGCCCCGTAGCAGGCAATGAGAGGCGGAGGCCCTGAGCCACACAGCTACCTTCCAGAGGAAGCAGGCCTCGGACTGGAACTCCGGTCAGAAGCCACGGGCACCGTGCTATCTGCACTGGCCGCAGCCTTGCTACTGGGACAGGCCGCCTTACCATGGAGGCCCAGCCAGATGAAGTTCACTGATCTGGGTTTTAATTTCCTCTCTCCTTACAGATATCTATTGACATTCAGCCACAATCCAGCCCTTGGGGATCTTTCATTTAATGACTTCCGTGTTGCTTTTTAAAGTAGTCGTTTCTCTTCAAGAGCACAGAACATAAAACAAAAGAACACAGAACAAAGAAAACCAACCAAGACTGGTCATGGGGAGTTGGCCCGGTCAGGGGCAGAGCAGGTGGGCTTCGGGGCTCACAGGGTCTTTCCAGGAAATGCAGAAGGCAGTAGGGTGAACAGGCTGCCACCTGCTAGTGTGTCCAAGACTGACCTCAGGAAGGAGGACCCCAGCTCCCCTGGGTCAGCCGTGAGTGGGACGGGAAGGAAGCTGCTCTCTGCCTGGCTTCCCCAGTGCTCACAGAGCCCAACTCACACAGCCCAACTTTGTGTCCTACCTTAGGGTTCTCACAGCTGGCAGCTGCGTGGCCTGCAGGCTCCCTGGCATCAGGAGTGGGCCTCCTTCCCAGGCAGGTGAGGACCACTGCTCTTCTCTTATCATCTCCAGAGCTGGACAAAAAACATGAACATTCTTCTCCTCAGCAGTGTTGATGGAGCGCATTCAGTGTGCCAGACACTGCGCTCAGATACGAGGCCATGATCGTGAGCACAGAGCACACAGGTGGCAATAGCACAGCAGGCTGAATGTCAGCAAGGACAGAGCAGGGGAGCAGGGGAGCAGGGGAGGGGCAGGGGAGCAGGGAGCAGGGGAGGGGCAGCGCAGCAAGGGAGGGCTTCCTGGAGGAGACACCATGTGGAAGAGGAGTTCAAAACCCAGCCTGAGCAGGGCTTTGAATCTGCAAGCAAATCTGCAAGCAAGTCACCTGGGGCCTGAGAAAGCAGACTCCAGACTCAGGAGGCCTACAGTGGGATGCTGTGGCCCCCCGGCCCCAGGATCCCCAGTTCCAATGCCAGTGTTGGTGTTATTAAAGCACGGCTGGAACTGAACTTTGCGGCCCACAAGAGTTTGCAGGCTTCCTCTTGGTGAAGGAACAGATACTGGAGAGCAGGATACACTACATACATGGACTTGATTGAGCTCTTTACTTAGTGGTAAATAGCATACTTGGTCCAGGAAATGGAAATAAGAGTTTTTTTCATTGTTTTTGTTTTCTGATCGTCGTTTATCAGTCTCTGGGGGGCACAGAAATGGAGGGACAAAGGATGAACAAATGCAGCAGTGGTACTCACTAGACACTATGTTGAAAATGAACTATTCAACTTTTGGATAGGAATGGAGGGGGGAAATTGCAAGAAAGCAAGGAAAGGGGTAACATCCAAAAAGAAATGTTTACTACCTCAGTTCTATAACTATAATTGCTCTGTACATTACCTTTATAATGACAATAAAACAATTTTACAAAACACAGTCGGGACCTAAGTAATGTTAGGACCCTGAGAGCGTTGTTCATAATTTCCATCTCCTGTTAAACACTTCTAACCTCCTCATCTGGACTGCTGTACTTTTTTATAAAAGATGCCAGAATTTTCCAAGAATGCCTCAGTTGACTTTAAAAAAAAAACTCAGCTGATATTTGACAAATTTCATTTTAACTTTTTCAGGAAACAAAGTTCCTCCTCTTTCACTTCGAGGTGCCTAGTGTGTTCGCTGCCCCAGCACGACGCTGCCTCCCGGAGCAGCTCTCATTTCAAATATTGTATCTCACTGCCATTTATCTGCTTTGTCAGATGGCAGGTCTTGATATTTAATTTAAAAACACAGACAAACTTCAACTGAGTCATACTGACGCGATGCCTCCCACTTGCTCGCTGTTGTTATTACCAACCCCGAGCTTATCAAAGGGAAGAATAAAAAAAAGCACAAAAGCCAGAGGCTTAGGGACAGCACGGCGGCCCCCTTGGTACAGGCACGCAGTACCCTGGGTATACCAGCTGGGCAGGGGCAGATGAAGCAGGCCCACGGCTGGGCTCCATGACAAGTTTGGGGGCGGGGGGCGGGGGGCGGGGGGGAGAGGAAGGGAGGGAAGCCTCATTCACAGACACAGTGTGAAAGTGTGGTAAGAGCCATGCAGGGCCGAGAGGGACAGAGGAGAGCAAGCAGGCTTCCAGCACGGTGGGAAAGATGCTAGGGTTAGACGAGTCCAACTTTGTACTACAACAGTGCCATTGACTAGCTGGATTAAACACTAAACAGCATCGGCTTTAAGCTTCAGTCTCCCCATTCCAAACAGAGATACTGATACATTACAAGTTGCCACCAAAGTGAAGAGCTCATCCTTTAAAATAAAAAACAATGAACCTTTCCAAGACTAATAAGCATGTCAAAAGAACACAGGAGCCAACTTAAGAAAGCTTCCTCCGGCCAAATTGTGACTATTTGAGCAATGAGAATACTGACTGCAAGTAGATCAAAACACGTAATCAACCAAAAACCACGATTCTCCAGTGATACTCAAAAAAGAGGGTGAGGGGCTGGGAGTGTGGCTTAGTGGTAGAATGCTTGCCTACCATGCATGAAGCCTTGGGTTTGATTCCTAAGTACCACATAAACAGAAAAAGCCAGAAATGGTACTGTGGCTCAAATGGTAGAGTGCCAGTCTTGAGCAAAAGAAGCACATGGACAGTGCCCAGGCCCTGAGTTCAAGCCCCAGGACTGGCAAAAAAGAGGGTGAGGACTTTACTGTCAAACCACTGAAATTAGAAAATAAAAAGGAGGTGCTCACTGCTTTTGTAGTAAGGTATTTATCATCTCCGAGTAACCAAACAGACCTAGCAGCTGAGCTAAAAGTTCTAATCTACAATAGAACACCACCTTGTGAAAAGAAGTTATGAGAAAGGTTTTATAGAACTACAGTGTCATAAGGCAGATTGATGACCAAGGGGTGTTAAAGCCATTAACTGATTAAAATGAAAAGTTGGTGTTACTGGCAAAGGAGTATTCTCCAGTGGGAGGAGACTGCGGTGGTCTCAGAGCCTCATCACCCCATGAGAGTCAGCATGTGCTTGCTGACGTGGACTGCCAGAACCTGAGTTTTGACCTGAAGGTCAAAACTCCAGGTGAAAGCAGCTCAATCCACTCTCAGACTCCACTGAGCTTTTATGGACAACCTCCAATGCAAGAGAAACCAGGGACGAGAAGAAAAGAATCAAATAACACTATGGGAAGCAACTAGAAAAAAATCAGACAACTAGTCTGCTCTCTCCTACAAGTCAGTATCAAGTTAACACAAACTTGACCAATATAAGTAAGTAGTCCCACACTGTCTACTGGTATGGACTAGTTATAGGAGAATGTGAGGGAATTTTTAAATATTCACTTTGTAGAGACAAAAAAATGTTGAAATGGCGAATGGCTAAGCATTAGTTGAACAAAGTTATGAAGCAGTGTTTTTAGTGATTTAGTTCTGATTTAGAAGGATACCACACAGGCTCTGAGGAGATCATGCACACAAGTTCATTAAAAAGATGAAGAATGATAAATATAGCACTGGTTTTGTGATCTCTGGGAACTCCTTTCATTTCTGCTTATTTCACTTGCATTACTGAGGCCATATTTGCTGACACTGCAGCTGTGTTGATTAGCATTTGTTAGTGGTCTGAAAAGGCCCAAGGTCTAGTAATCTCACAGTGCTGCTCAGCAAGCCCCAGACAGTGGTAGTGCAAGGTGGTCCCCAAGTGTGAGAGCGCATCACTAATGACAAGATTAACGACAGCTCTGGGAGGTCATCTGATGAACTGTCAGCTCCTGGCTGAGTGCCTGGAGTGGGGAGAGGATCCTGTATGAGACCAAGGTGTTAAGCTTCAAGGATTAAGAACACAGAAAAACCTACAGGTCTCTCACAGATGGAACAGCTGGATAGATGAGCATTGACAGGGCAGTGCCACATCCAGTGGGGTCAGAGGAAAAGCTTGCTGGGTCTCACTAACAGAAGGAAAAGCTCACAGAAAATCCCAGAGAACAGAATTTCACCAAATGCTGAAGATTTAAGGCAGATCCTCCACAGTGGGAAAAAAGAGGGACTAGAATGTATAGAAAGAGCTATCCAAGAAATTCAGAGATCATCTAGGGAAATGGAGTTTAAAAATAAAGAAAGAAGGGGGGAAAAAAGTATGAATAGAAGTATCCAAACTGGGTACAGAGCAATTACAGGGAATGGTAATACTGAATTCTCTCTAATGTCAAACTTACTCTGTCACTGGGCACCAGTGGTACACGCCTATAATCTAGCTACTCAGGAGACTGAGATCTGAGGATCATGTTTCAAAGCCATCCTGGACAGGAAGTCTGTGCGACTCTTACTTCCAATAAAGTTCCCCAAAAAAGCTGGAAGTGGCACTATGGATCAAGTGGTAGAGCACTAAGTTTGAGCAAAGAGAATCTCAGGGACAGTGCCCAGGCAAAAGAAAGAAAGAAAGAGAGAGAGAGAGAGAGAGAAAGAAAGAAAGAAAGAAAGAAAGAAAGAAAGAAAGAAAGAAAGAAAGAAAGAAAGAAAGAAAGAAAGAAAGAAAGGAAAGAGAGAGAAAGAAAGAGAGAGAGAAAGAAAGAGAGAGAGAGAGAAAGAAAGAAACAGAGAGAGAGAAAGAAAGAGAGAAAAGAGAGAAAGAAAGAAAGGAAGGAAGGAAGAAAGAAAGAAAGATTATTCTGCCTCCAAAATTCTTAGCGTTATCAGGAGTGAAACAAGATACCACTAATATTTAAAAGATGGAGACTATCTAAATCAAGTATGTGTCATCCACCAATACAAAAGCTATCAAACGAAGGAGCTCATACGTAAAAGACATGGACCTATGTCCTGAAGATGCAAGGTGCTCCTTACTTTTAACTCTTTAAGAACTGGAACCCAAAATCAGGATATCTAGAGAGATCAGAAATGTTTAACTTTAAAAACATCAATTACACGGGGGGGGGGGGAAAGGGGGGGGGGGGGGGGGGCTGGGAAGGGAAGTGAAGGGTAAACCAAAGGAGGAGGCTGCAATGCTTGGTAAGAAATGTACGCATTATCCTGCCCATGTAATTGTAACCCCTCTGTACAGTATGTTCACAAATAATAAATAAATAAATAAATAAAAATTAAAAAAACATCAATTACAGAATGCTATGTAAACCTCAGTGGTGCAGAATAATTCCTTAAGAACAGCAACTTAGAACCCTACAGAAATTCCCAGAAGACTGTCCCTTCAAATGCTGTTTGCAAATAAGAGATTTTAGGTCAGGACTACACTATATAAACAGTTTTAAAGCTCAAAGATAACAAATATGATAGAAGAATGAGAAAAAAAGAGCCTGTAAGAGCAAACTGTTAAGTTCTGTATCATTTTCAGAGGCAGCCAGGGATAGGCAACATGATCAGAACACACAGCACAAGGGGCCATTGCTCACATTCCCTTCCATTCTCCATCATAGGCACCAGAGTCACCATCTATCCAAAGCTTTCAGCCACTTTTGTCATTTCACACTCTCAATGCTCATTCACAACCCAAAGCAGTACTATATTACCCAGAAGACTCTTCTGAAGTACAGCCTTAGTTTCCGCCTCAACTTCATCTTAGTCATATCTGACCCTCTTCCCTACTCTCATCTCATCAGGTTCCTTCCTAAGCACTTCATGGCTGGATGCTGCATCATAACCATGTGGAGCTTAACCCAGGAATGCAAGGTTGGTTTGACAGTCTAAAACCAGTCAACATAAGTCATCATCTTAACAAACTAGAATGAAAAACCCAAACTATGAAATTCACATACAAAGGGGCTAGGAAGGTGGCTCAGTGGTAGAGCGCTTGCCTTGCATGCATGAGGCCCTGGGTTCGATTCCTCAGCACCACATAGGCAAAAAGAAAAAGCCGGAAGTGGCTCTGTGGCTCAAGTGGTAGAGCACTAGCCTTGAGCTGAAGAGCTGAGGTACAGTGCCCAGGCCCAGAGTTCAGGCCCCACAACCGGACCCAAAAAAAAGAAAAGAAAAGAAAAAGAAATTCACACACAAAGCACTTGAGAAACCTAGCACCCATTCCTGGTTCAAAAGATAATTCTTAACAAACCAAGAATTTTAAGTTCAAAAGGTAAACAATTATCTTCTTAGTTAAAGAACTGCTTTTAAAGTCAGCCACGGCTTTCTGTAGCATCTACCTTTTTCTGCATCTCATCTTATGTTTTATTCCTTGTTCTTGTCTTTAGTTTTGTCTCAGAGGTTGTAATAACAGCCCTTCACTATTTACAAATAGTAAAACAACAATTCTCCATGTCCTAAAATGGATGGATATCAGGTAATTCTGTTTCCTATCTTCCTTGACAGGATGAGGAAAAATGCAGAATGTTCAAGTTTGTGGTGACAACTTGGGGTAGGGTAGGTCATGGAGCCACTACCAGTCAAGGCATCTCCATGACAACAGTAGATGGTCAGGATTCCTCACTGTGATCCCACCTTAGCTCACATTATCAGTTATTGGCATATTTCAGCAGAACTACTCCAATTATGTTCAAGTAGCCTATACTCCCTTGACTTGGCTAAGGGCTGGCCCCAAGGATGGAATGCATACCACCAGACTCTGGCAAGTAGGAAAATGATGACGCCATTTTGCCCAACTCTTTCACGAGCTGTCACAATCATTTTAGTAGTAATAGCATTTACTAACCACCTAGCATGCTAGGCATTCTGCAAGGCATGGAAAAAGATATGAAAACGGTATTTTATGTCTTTCTGAAACTTAGGGTGCAGTGGGCAACAGACAGGTAAATGGCCAAGAATTCATCAAATGCCAGTGAGACAGCACAGGCAGTGGAACACCAGCGAGTGTGTTCAGCAGGGCCCTGGTTTATTTGGCCCCAGGTCACTGTCTGCAGTTGGATTCTGTGTGACCTGCCTCCCATAGGTACTACCTTTGACCCACAGAGTTCATTTACATTCCACAGAAGACTTGAAGGAACTGTCCACTGTGGCAAAGCTGGCAAACATGAGGGTCATTAAGGTTGTTGACACAAAATAAACATGGGGCTTGTCCTCCCTTGACTTGTCTGTGGAGGTACTTCTGGAAGTGGGGGTAGGATTATTTTGCTTTCATATGGTCTCTAAACTGCTTTGGATTCTGTAGGGAATAATAATGTCACTTAAATGTCCTTACCCAAAGCAAATATATTTGTTTTCTGTCAGTCATTCTGAGCAGCAGACCTAACTCAATTTTCTTGTTTAGCAAGAATGCAATGAAAGTACACATTTTCCTCTACTGTCTGGTTCTTGCCCCACTGTCTGCAGAATCGGTCATGTTAAATACAAAAGCACAAGCAGATCTGTGATGGCAGTCCACATGACCCACACTCAGTAAGTGCCTCAGAGTCCCAGAGATCCTGCAAATAAACAACAGGGCACCTCCCTGTAGGGCAGGGTCCCACACTCATAGGCCTGAGGTTTTCTATTGCTATACTACCATTTACTCTCAACTGAGGCAAGTCCTGAGCTAGAACAGGGCTGATGGGCTTATTATTTCCAAGACAGACACTTCCATGATTTCCCCCTCATTTTAATGTTTGGGTTTAATTTTAATTGCAGGTTTATGTTAAGGCTTTATCACTAATGTTTATGAAAATCCCTTCTTGAGTATCTGAAGTCCCTATTTTAGATCTATCATTTACTGAGGTCCCTCAAACTGAGCTTTTTAGAGCTCACCTCATGCTCATCTCTGTAAGGCACATCAGAGAGGCCTTCTTAAGGATGCCATTAGTGTGTCCTGCAGATAGTAAAGATCAAAACAAAGGTTGACCCCTTGGAATGAGGTTCCCACAGCAGTGGTGGTGGCAGCACCTGGGGACTTGGCAGATGCCTACCAGATTCCCACCCAGCAGACCTAGAGGACGGGGATCTGAGGATGGACCTAGCCTGCTGGCTTACAGGCCCTGCAGGTGACTGGTGTCACGCATCTCTGTGATGCACTGGGGTGAGAAGATGTGCAGACCACTCAGATTCAGAACCTGACTTAAGAGTAGCTATTTGGTTTCTCATTTATTCATCCATCCAACATTCCCTGAGAGTACTGTGTGCCTGTCAGCCCTTACTCAGAGTGTGGGCAATGCAGAGACTGATAAGGTATTGTCCTTAGACTTAGTTAACTGACAATCTACTGGGAATAATCGAGCATATGTATAATTTAAATTTTAACAGCTGATGTTGACATCCAAGCAATACCCTCATCTCAGTAGAGGGTCGCAGAGAATGAAAGGGCTGCCTACACCTGCTCCTCCTCTAGCTCCAGGGCCTGGGTCTACCAGAACAGCAAGTGGCAGACACTCCTGTTTCTTCCTGTCCTGGTCCACATCATGCTTCCCATTTGTTGTTTGTCTCTTCTGCCAGAGCATAGCTCTGGGGCTCTGTTCACTGCTGCATTCCCCCTAGGCATACGCTAGCAGCCCAGTAGATACAGGTTGAATTAATGAACTTGAGGAAGGGTAGTGGGAGGGTCAGAAGAGCAGAAAAGCCACTAGTTCTGGGCAGCACAGAACCTCAGGGTTAATGTTTGTTTTAGAATTCCACAGGCAACAGACTTTTTCCACATAGCTTCTAAACTTATTAAGTTTTGAAATTGTTGAGCAGATTACAGGATTCCTTTGAAGCTTTTACACTTCAACTTTGCAGGGAGAAATTCCCCCTCTCTATAACTATCACTGGGACAGATTAGAAATAATTTGGAGCTGAATTGGAATTGCCATTTTGTAAGCTTTTCTTATCTACCAGGGCTAATAGCAGACACTTACTTCTTTACAATAGCTAGGAGGAAAAGGTATTATCTGCCTTTCACAGAGTGGAAACTGGGGTCAGATAGGCCAAAAAGCTTATATGAAACTGCTCTATAAATACAGCTTGAATCAATACAGAATGTTGTATATTAAGTTCAGAAACAGAAATTATCAGAACACAGCCAGTGTGGCATCACAGAAATGACTGTGCACAGGCTTTGGAGTCTGGGTTTGACTTTTAACTTTTACTTTGTAACTACTTGACCCTGGCCATACTATTTAATCTTTCTGAGCTCTCAATTGGGTGATTTCCACTTGAATAATGTGCAGGTGTAGCCATGTGGGAAGTAACCCGTCAATACCATTAAAAGTAGAACACACCAGGCAGGGCATCAAAGCCCTGTGCTTCTCTCTAGTCTTGCCACACTTAAGGGTTTAGCCTTCCCAAGCCACCAGGGTTCAAGAAGGGCTTGGATTCTGAGATTGAAGCTGAATGTGCTGGGGTCACCCTGCCTCAGTCTCCCAATTGCTGCCACTGTCACCACTGTCTTGATCTGGAAAACAGGCTGACAGTAGCCTCACCTCCTAGGCTGGTGGTGAGAATAGCAAAATTCTGGCAGACGGAGTACTGGGCATAGCACTCAGCACCAAGTAAACATCGGGAGATAGAGGGGGGGTATTTATAGTGACTCTGCCGCTATCCAGGTGGTTATTCCCTCCACTCTGCCATCACCATGTCTGCTGGCAAGCCCACCTGCACCCTAGGATGGACAGCAGCCTTCCCTGAGGAAGACTTCCCCTCTGATTACTCTTGGCTCAGAGACCATCATTATCTCTGCTAAAGCCCCTCCCTCCCTGTCCTACCTCTTTCCTCTCCCCAGTTCCCTTCACTCCCTCAGCAAACAGAGGCTTGCACTGAGACCTTGATGATGCACAGACAATTAAGGCACACCTCCCATCCAGGGGCAGTCACACCCTTCCAACAGGAGCAGTGATGGCCCTCAAGGCCTGGTATATCTCCCTCCCCCTTCTCTCCCTCCCTCCCCCCCCCAGCTCTGCCCCAAGATTTTCCAGAGCAGGCAGCCCCACAGTGCCTCCCACATATCAATGTTCTAGAAATGCTCAGTGAATATAGACATAGTACATATTCTCTTAGCAGGTGATGGGGAATTCTATGCTCCAACCCCAAAAGGCTTGTCAGAACTAGTTTTAATTTTAACTCAGCTTGATTAAGAAATGGTGTTATTTGTTACATAGTATAGGTGGTTTAGTGTTGAATATATTTGGTCTCAATTGTTCTTTGTAGATTCTTCCACTCTTGCCATTGCAACTATAGCTACTAAAATGTAAAAGCATGTAAGAGCAGTCCACATTATTTACAATACACAGCATCTTCACATAGACATGTCACTGGAGTGCTGATGGGACCGTAACAGCGGAAGAGCCCATTGTGAAGTGGTGCGTGGCCTCACAGATGAAGGGACTCTCCAGACCTCGTCAAGACAACATTTCACTGAGTTATCTAGAACATCTACATCAAAGGCAGGCTTCACAAGCTCAGGCCCATGAGAAGCTTTCAGCTAAGGGAACTCAGAGGTCAAAGCAATGAGCAGCATCAAAATATGTTGCATGAAACAGCAGAGGTGGGTGCAGAGCTGAGCAGGACACAGGAGGAATCTGTAGAAGGGCAGCAGCCCCCATAGGAGGGCTCAAGAACATTCCAGGGACTAAAGGAAATAAGAAAGCCACAGCCTTGGCTGGAGGTGAGAGAGGCAGGGTGGGCCTTAGCTTCCTGGGGAAGCACATTTGGCCTTTCTCACATAGAACGTGTGTCTGTGGGTATCCTTTACCAGGGAGAGGAATCTGTCATTTCTAGGTGGTTGAGGGTTTTTAATTGGAAACAGATGCCAGATTTTCCCAAGTGATTTTTCTATACCCATTGAGATGCTTATAATTTTCCTTTTTTAGTTTACTAAGGTGGGAAAATTGTGCATTTTCTACTGTTAAACTAACGTTGCATTCCTCAGGTAAACCTTGATATAGTTACTCTTAGATAGTATAAGCTAAAATGTTGCTTTAAATTTTACATCTGTGTTCAGGAGGGCTATGCTCTGCGGGGTGTCTGGGACCTTTATGTTTCTTCCCATAAGCTCTCTGTTTTGCTATAGGTAGGGCAATAGTGACCTCATAGAATGACTCAAGAAGGATTCATTTTTTTAAGTTTCCTGAAAGAAGGATTTACACAGACTTCATATTTCTCCATTAAGGAATTTTCTCTATAGGAAATTTTAACAAAAACTCAGTTCACTTAATGGGTACAGAGATATTCTGGTATTTTTTTCATTTTTAGCATAAAGTTTTCCTAATATATCTGTTGTCCTCTTATTACCCATAGACTCTATTTTTCTAATAATGGTAATCTCTGTGCTTTTCTTTTGATCAATCTGGATGAAATTTGATACATTTCACTGACTTTTCTCAAAGAACAAACTTTTGATTATCTTGTCTATTTAGGGTTCTGCTTTTCCTAGACTATTGATATCTGCTCTGGTCTTTATTAATGCCTTTCTAATTTCTTAAAGTTGAAATGCTGAGCTCCATGGAAGATGCCCGTGAATTGGTTGTGGCTATTAAACCTGCCAGTCCAAGTTTTAAAAGAAGTTGGTTGGTATATGCCAACCAGCCTTCCAACACCATTGCATACAGACCTGAGGGAGGCCTAACACCACGCCATCCACCAAGCTTTGCTTTTGTTAGGATTTCAAAATTGCTTTCCAGCAAGCTAGAAGCAGGTGTGAAACATATACAAAGCAATAATGGAAATGGAGAGGAAAATCTATTGGGCCACCAGAGAACACACCAGGCAAACATCCACAGTGGTCTGCACTGCAGTCAGCTCTCAGACTGTTCTGCCATCATTCTAGCCTTGCAAAATGCTTCATGTTCCAGGGCTGAGATAATTCCACTCCTCTGTGTGGCCCAGCTCTGGGGACTGGAAGCTGAACGACTTCTGATACAGCCCAACCCGAGGCATTGCTGCAGCCCCGGCCTAGGACACAGCCCGGCCACCCTGGGCCCTCTCAGGGGGTTCTCGGCAGTTCCTTGTCACATTGTGGTCGCATTCACATACTTCACACACATTACATCTGATCTAGAAGGTGGTGACCAGAGGACTGCATAGCACTAAATACCAGGCCACAGGGCCAACCCTGATCTGAACCAATATTCCAGACTCCAGGTCACTCCGGAACCTCACTCCAGAACCCTACAATGCTAGTTATTCCTGAGCTGCTTCCATTCCTGCAGCAGGACTCGGATCAGAGCTCCTGTTTCTTTAAAATACAAAACATGAGGTCCCAGTTTGTTCCTTCTTCTTTTCCTTCCTCTACTGGGTACTTATATTACAGAATTCTCCCAACAGCCTCTGAAAGGAGTGTAACCATTCCATGTTACAAACAATAAAGGAATGTGAGTGGCATGTTACATGCATGAAAGAAGTGAACCTATTTCACGTTACGTACAGGAAATGATTGACTGTTCCATGGTATGTACATGAAAGGACCATGATCACTCCTGTTACATGCATGAAAGGGGTGTGCCTGTTCTGTGGTGCATGCATGAAAGGAGTATGACTATCCCATATTACATGTGTGAAGAGTGTGAGTGTCCCATGTTACTTATAGGCAAGCTGAGAAGCAGAACGGCCACTCAGATAGAATCACTTTTTTGAGGAGTTTTGTCATGTTGGAGTGGAACCCAAGACCTCACACACACTATCTCAGTGCTCTACCACTGAGCTACACTAGCCCATATATTTCCAAGATAAAGCTGATGTGCTTGATCTGCTTTCATCCTAGAGGAGAACTGCTAAGGTGTGCAGCCCAACAGCCGTGAGTGTGGACACACACAGCCCCTGCCAGCCCAACAGCCGTGAGTGTGGACACACACAACCCCTGCCAGCCCAACAGCCGTGAGTGTGGACACACACAGCCCCTGCCAGCCCAACAGCTGTGAGTGTGGACACACACAACCCCTGCCAGCCCAACAGCCGTGAGTGTGGACACACACAGCCCCTGCCAGCCCTACAGCCGTGAGTGTGGACACACACAGCCCCTGCCAGCCCAACAGCCCTGAGTGTGGACACACACAGCCCCTGCCAGCCCAACAGCCCTGAGTGTGGACACACACAGCCCCTGCCAGCCCAACAGCCCTGAGTGTGGACACACACAGCCCCTGCCAGCCCAACAGCCGTGAGTGTGGACACACACAGCCCCTGCCAGCCCAACAGCCGTGAGTGCGAACACACAGCCCCTGCCAGCCCAACAGCTGTGAGTGTGGACACACACAACCCCTGCCAGCCCAACAGCCGTGAGTGTGGACACACACAGCCCCTGCCAGCCCAACAGCCCTGAGTGTGGACACACACAGCCCCTGCCAGCCCAACAGCCGTGAGTGTGGACACACACAGCCCCTGCCAGCCCAACAGGCGCAAGTGCGAACACACAGCCCCTGCCAGCTAGCAGATTGCTCCTCAGGAAGAACTGAGGAAATAAACATTGTCCTGGTCCATGAAGGCACTTTCAAAGAATTGCTTGTTACCATGACACCATTCCTTGGTGATTGTATAGGTTTTAACCCATTCCGATTAAATGACATAGCACCTGCTTCAAAGAGAAAGGTCTTATAGTTGGCCCCATGGCACAGATGTCCCACAGAATGCACCATGAGCCACTTCCCTGGCACAGACCACACTCTGCCTCTGAGAGAACACATCTGGACCCCGCAATGTGCTGCGGAAGATCACAGGTGTGAGACTACCAACATGCTCACTGCTCCCCTGTCCGCACCCCTCCTCGCCTGCCTCAGGTAGTGCCCTGTGTTTACATGAGAGGCTGCTCATGGCCCCATGCTACCCCATTAGAGGTAGCAGGAAGGATGTGGTGCCACACCCTTTCTCCACACATCTGGGCAAGTCTTCCCTAAATAGCTTCCATGATCAGCTCCTGGGATATTTGCAAGAACTGAGCAAATGTAGTGTGTAAACCACAGAGCACAGGCCAAACTTTAGTTCTTTTATTTCTAGTTTCCCTAGGAGAAACTAGGGAGGAAGTACCCCACTGTCCAATAAAGCTGGGGGGGAGGGCGCATGTAACACAGCAGAGGGTAGAACAGGAATGTTGAACACTGAGATTATGGACTGGGCAGGCCCAGGGCAATGCACAATGGGCCTGTATCACAGCTCACAGTACAAGTTCAGGACTATTCCACAAGCATAGCTGAAGAGCAGCTGCAGTGAAGGGAGGTATGGGGTTTTCAATTCCAGCAAGAATAGCACAAGACAGGGCAAGCAGGAGACACAGCAGCATGTGACAGGACAGTAAACTCTGATAGTAAGCAATAGAGGGAAAGAAGCAGGATGTAAGGGTAAAGAGTAAAAGAAGGGGGCATTAGCCATGTTCCTATCCCACGGAAGAGTCCACACCCCAGGCTTTGGAATCACATGATAATTCAAATGAATGCTAGACCCTATAGCTGTGTCAAAGCAATGTGCAAGCAATTGCACAGCCTGATCCCCACAGACCTGAGGGCCCACCATAAATCACTGTGCTTGTAAAGGCAACGCAGCATTAAAAACACATGCTGAGCAGGCTACTGTATGCAAAGCAACGGAAGTAGTTTATAAGGAGTTCATGTGCTCAGACACAAGCATGTTGATAATCTGCACATGAAATTGTACCTGCTTCCCCCCTCTCCCCGCCCCCTCTCTCTCTCTCACACACACACACACAAGGCAAGGAAAGCTGAAGAACGTTACTATAATACCACAAACAAACTACTGCTCTAACAACTGCTCTAACAAGAAAGTTGGGGTATAGACAGCCCAAAGGAACATCTTTTCAAAGAAGCATTTTTTTTACTACTACCTCAACTTGGAAAGAACAGCAGAAGGTAAATAGGTCTGAAGGCAGGACTTGTAGAATGACTAAACCTGCCCAAAAGCAAAGATGAAACTAGACCAAGGCATCGTGAACACTACATAAAGAGTCTTCAATCCTACCAAAGGCATATAACACATTGAGAAGCACTGATCCATAAAAGCACACTTGGTCTTCATAAGAATTGGGAGGACGGCAGGATTCCAGCCTGTGGATGTTCTCATTGCTCCCAGACACCCAAGTGCTTTCTGGGCAGGGCTCAAAGGAAGATAAGAAGCCCACTGTCCGCAGCAAGAGCTGGGTCTTGAAAGCCGTGTGTCGGCAGGGGTCCCAGCTCCGAGCCCTGCAGTGTCCCACTGCACACTCCACTCTGTTCCTGTGGCCCGTGGGTCCCAAGCATCCCAACCTGCTACCTTAGTGTGCTTGCGACCAAGAGCTGCAAGGAGCTGCCAAAGGATCAGGGGGGAAATTACAAGATGAACATGTATGCCAAAAATAACTATGTAATAAATACATTTTCAAAGAAGAAATGGCAAGATATTATCTAATCACTGACCCCCTGCGTCTAGCAGTGAGTCCCCACAACACAGGGAAACAAGAAAACACGTGGTACGAAAGTTTCCTCACAACTGCTTTCCAGAACATTCCCTCAGACAAAAAAAAACCACTTCCTCTCAGAAAAATGCTCCAAGCATTCTTAGAAAGGCTTTGCTTTTCCTCAGAAACCAAGAGAAGCCTGGGCAGCCTGGCCCTCGGCAGAGGGGACTCACCTTTAGGGGGCTGAGGTCTCCCGCCTTGCTGCCCTCAGCAGGGTTCCCAGGTCTGCTCTCCACTCTGGGCCGGATGACCTGACGGAAAGGACTGGACAGGGGAAAGCCGCTCACGCTGATTCCATCTAGGAAAGAGGACAGAAAACTTGGGTAAGACCTAAGCTCATTTCTTTTTGTTTTCGTAGTGTGCGTGTGTGTGTGTGTGTGTGTGTGTGTGTGTGTATACGTGCGTGCGTGCGCACGTGTGTGTGAGTGTGCACATACAAATGGCAGAACTGGGACTTGACCTCAGGACCTCATGCTTTCCCTCAGCTTTCCTGGTCATGGATGATGCCCTTTCATTTGAGTTTTCTTTTTTTTTTTTTTTTTGTCAGTCATGGGGCTTGAACTCTGGGCCTGGGTGCTGTCCTTCAGCTCTTCAGCTCAAGGCGAGCGCTCTACCACTTGAGCTACAGCGCCACCTCCGGTTTTCTGGTGGTTTATTGGAGATAGGAGTCTCACAGTCTTTTCTGCCCGGGCTGGCTTTGAACCGCGATCCTCAGATCTCAGCCTCCTGAGTAGCTAGGATTACAGGCGTGAGCCACCAGCGCCCAGCTGCCCTTTCATTTGAGCCACACCATCAGTCCAGAATTTTTCTGGTTAGTTGGAGCTGGAATCTCACAGACTTTCCCTATTTAGGCTGACTTCAAACCTCGATGCTGCAAGCCTCAGCTTCCTGAGTAAGTAGAATTACAGATGTGAGCCACTGAAACAGATGTAAGCCACCGAAACCGGGCTTCCGTGTCTTTTAACATGAGGATTTTGTGTGGGGGGGGGGTTGAGTATTTCTTTTTTTTTTATTGTGAAAATACTGTGCAGAGGGGTTACAATTACATGGGCAAGATAATGAGTACATTTCTTATCAAGCATTAGCCTCCTCCTTTGTTTCCCCTTCCCATCCCTTCCCCACCACCCCCATCCAATCCTCCCCGTCCCCCCCCCCACCGCATCAAAGTCGTAAAGTTCGTTTTTGATATAACGACTTGTATACCTCATTGCTGCAATAGGTCCACCTGTATCCCTATTTAAACGATTGAGGATTTTGTGTTTTGCCTCTGTGTCACATCATCGCGTCTTGCGTCCACGACTATGTGGATCTTCCCACAGTAGCAGGCAGCAAGTACAACATTGTTCATAGGAACAATGGCTTGTCTGGGACAACCCAGCCATAGCACCTTGGAAGCCCCCAGGCCTTCATACAAGCTGCTCTCTGGACAGGGAAGGCTCTCCCTCCCTTCGAGTAACTGTGCCATCTCACCTCTCCGCCATGGTCTCAATGGTACCCTACCTTTCCTTCCGAGTTCAACATGCTGCTCCTCTCTACCACTGGATATACCCAGCTCTCCAAGGAACATGGCTGCCTCGTGACCTGTTGGCCGACTGCTTGGACTCAAGACTCACCTTCAAATCCTCCCTTTATCTCATTTCAACTCATGTCCAGCTCAAGCTCTCTGGAGGTATCCCGCATTGGCTCTCATGGTCTGAATCACTGTCACACACGCACACCCCAGCCACTCTCCCATCAGCACTGCTCTCTGACCATCTTCTGTCCACACAAATAGGCAAAGCGGTCTGCCGAAACACACCTCAAACTACAACCTCCCATGATGCCACTGAAGAGGAGAGACCAAAGTTTACATGGGTCTCTAAGACCATGGCAGGCTCTGACACCAGCCGCTCTCCATTCCCAGCTAACCAGAAAAGAGACCTAAGAAGAACCCATGAGTTACTAGACTATAACTGGATCATGGTTCAGAATAATTGTTTGTCTCCAACATGTTACTTTCAAGCAGCTAAAATTTTCTGACAGACGCAAACTATCAGATAAATGGGTACACGTGCCAAGTATGGCAGACAGTGCAAGCCAGGCTGAGAGAGCAAACACCCAAAAGAAACCTGGACAAGAGCTGAAAAGATAATACAAATCATAGGAAACAAGACTGGCTCTTATCTGTATGGTACTCTATAGTTTATACAAATGGCCTCATTTTAAAGAACAAAAAGTAGGCCTGGTGCCAGTGGCTCATGCCAATAATCCTAGCTACTCAAGGGGCTGAGGCCTGAGGATCAAGTTTCAAAGCCAGCCCAGGCAGGAAAGTCCATGAGACTCCTATCTCCAATAAACCACCAGAAAACCAGAAGTGGCACTGTGTTTCAAGTGGTAGAGTGCTTGCTTTGAGCCGAAGAGCCCAGAGACAGCACCCAGGCCCAGAGTTCAAGCCCTACAACTGACAAAAAAAAAAAAAGAACAAAAAGTAACCTGTCTACAATAAGTGATCTAAAGTATAATACCAGGTATGAATAACTATTTAATTAAATGGATGGATAGATGGATAGGGTCGGTGGGTAGGCATATGAATGAATTCACAGAGGGAATTTGGGGTAGCAGGATGAATGGATAGACAGATGGGTGGTAGAAGGATGGACAGATGGATGATGAGTGGGGGTGAAGTGTAGAGGGTAGAGAGAAGCAGAGCTGGGCTCCGGTGGTTCACACCTATAATCCTAGCTACTCAGGAGGCTGAAATCTGAAGATCGAGGTCCAAAGCCAGCCCAATCAATAAAGTCCATGAGACTCTTATCTCCAATTAACCACCAGAAAACCAGAAGTGGAGCTGTGGCTCAAGTGGTAGAGCACTAGCCTTGAGCTGAAGAGCTGAAGGACAGCACCCAGGCCCAGAGTTCAAGCCCCACAACTGAGGGTGTGGAGCAGATCTGAAATTCAAAACTGATGCATTCAATTTCCAATCCTTTTCCCTATAAAACAGGTGTGGAATAAGAAAATATAAGCTTCTACACATCCCAAGCAAAACACATTTAAGTAACTTATTAATAAAGTTTCTGGGGATAAGATGAAGAGCTTTTAATTTTAATTGATGCAAAACACATCATTTCTAAATTACCAATCACTGAGACCCAGGCAAGGCCTTGTGCCTGAAACATTTTTACAGAAACTTATAATTAACCAAGCATATGTTCAAAACCACTTCAGATACCCTTGGAATATATTTTGGAATTATTCACCTTATTCTCAAAATAGCATTATGAGCCAACTATTGAGCATCTATAAGAAAAATAAACCAAAGCAATGCATGAAGATGAATTAAAAGTGCACGGGAAGTTCATTTGGTACTTTCAAAGAAAAGGTGCAGACAAGCCCTCAAGTATCAAGTGCAAGCAACAGCAACATGTTTGGTGTTCAATGATTCAGGCTACCTCAGCCATGGAGAGCAGCTAGAAAACATGGTCAAAGACATCTCAAATTCTGCTCAAGCATTACAATACTAACAAGGCAGCAGGGAACTATGGGGCTTCCCAGATACAAGGAAAAATACTGAGATATGAACTTGGCATAAAACTTCTGCTACTACTATCTCCTGATTGCAGGAGTTAACAAAGAGGCTGAGGCTGAGCAAAGCTTTTGATGTGTTCAAGGTATGGAAAAACAATACCTTTGATAGTGGAGAATGAAGGCTAGAAGATGGATAGTCTTAAAGGCTGGGATCCCAAAGAACAATATATCCAGTGAAGATGTGACCAGACATGAACTGTTCTCACAGACACTGGAGGTCAGCTTTGAACCAAGTCAGTCCCAGGCTCTAGTTACACAATTTTTCTGCCAAAATTACCAAATTATACCATATTCTTATTATTCCAATTACTATCTTACTAATCCAATTATTACCATATTCTACCAAAATTACCAAAATATACTCTTTCCACTCCCTATCCTACCCATATTCTTCTTTTTTGATGACTATCTTTGTACACACTAATATTCCTAAATCTCCATTTCAGTTCAGATCTTTACCACTTCCAATCTGTAATACATCCTGAGGCACACTAACTAAAAGCAGTTCTTCCTTGAGTTCTCCCTGAGTTCCAGCACCTTCCCATCCTGAGATCCATCCTAATCCATATCATTACCCTATACAAAGACAGAGGTTAAGTATAGAGAAGCAACTCAGGGGACTCCATATATGCCATTAAAAATACCTGTAAGCTGGGAACCAGTGGCTCATGCCTATATTCTTAGCTACTCAGGAGGCTGAGATCTGAGGATTGTGGTTCAAAGCCATCCCAGGCAGGAAAGTCTGTGAGACTCCTATCTTCAATTAACCATCAAAACCAGAAGTGGTGTTGTGGCTCAAGTGGTAGAGTGCTTGCCTTGAGCTGAAGAGCTCAAGGACAGTGCCCAGGCCCAGAGTTCAAGCCCCATGACCAACAACAACAACAACAAAAATGCCTTTGGAAGCCAAACACTGACCACTCACAGCTGTAATCCTTGCTACTCAGAAGGCTGAGATCTGAGGATTGCAGTTCAAAGCAGCCCAGGAAAGAAAGTCTGTGAGACCCTTATCTCCAATTAACCACCAAAAATAGCTGGAACTGGAGCTATGGCTCAAGTGTAGAACACTAGCCATGAGCAAAAAAGCTCAAGGACAGCACCCAGGCTCTGAGTTCAAGCCCCAAGACCAACACAAAAGGAAAACAATTTTAAAAGAATAAAAGACAATCCCTCAGCCTTAACATGAACAAGGTTGGACAGGGGTCTGGGCAGCTCAGAAGAGTAGTCAGAAATCAGATAGAAAACACTGGCTGAGCAAGAAAGCAACTCACTAGGAATACCTGTGGAGGAACCCTCTCCAGCCAGAGTGCAGGGATGAAATTATATTCAGACATTCCACCCATTTTTCTGCCAACACAGGCTATCACAAATAGAATGGAGAACAGATTGGCCTAACATCCTAAAGACAGGACCAAAAAAGTTAAAAACAGATGAAGTCAGCTTAGTAAAAGAACCAAAGAATTCAGCGAACTCTTCAGGACAGAGAGTATATGAAAATGGTGTGATTCCAGCAGACGTCAGGAATAAAAGTGAGTTTGTAAAGAGAATTCAACAGCTACCACTTACAGTGTTCAATTTTCTATTAACAGCATTTCTGTGGACAATTCATAGGTATAATTTTATGTACTGAAATAATACTTTCAAATTTAGTTTGAATATCATAATCATAATGACAACTGCAAAAACTGACAGCTGAACACAGGAATGCGCCACGGGAAGCAGAAGCAGACACAGAAAAACAGGTGCTTTCTAAGCATTGATCTGACAGACTAACAGGTACCCAGAGAATTATAAGGCATCGTTTCTGGGTGCGCCTGTGAGGGTGTTTCCAGAGAAGATGGGCCCACGCGCATCTACGGATGGAGTGGGGAAGGCCCGCCGTCAGAACGGCAGGCACCTCCAGTCAGCTACAGGCCTGGTGCTTTCCCGCAGCCTGAGCATCTCCTGCGTAAGACACCAGAACCCCGGCCTCTCTGGCCTTTGCCTTCCAAAGTTGTGTGATACAGCAACAAGGACTTGCACTCCTGCGTTGAAAGGCACCCAGTGAAATAGAGAGGAATGAATGAACACAAATGGGTAAGAAAGTGAACAACTTCCTAGAGAAAAGAAAGAAAAGTAAGTTCTTTGTAGCCTTCTAAGACAAGGATTGTTTTTAAGAACTGCTAATGACACTGGGTGACAATGTTGTCAGACAGCTTGTATTCATATATTGTTTTGTAGAATGGGAACTTCTTTGTACAACTACTTAAAGATAATAAAAAATGATGGAGAACACAAAGGTATCTAGAATATGTACTGCAATAAAATCTCTGTTTAGAAATTTAAAAAAAAAAACAATTTGAAATACAAAAAAGAAGAAGAACGGCCAATGAGTCACTAAGAAAGATTTATTACCTGGAAGAGTAGCCTTGGCACAATTAGGCAAACTTTGACCAAGCTCTCAGGGGACCACTGGCGGGAAGAGGAGCTGGGCATGTGCCCAGGCAGCCACTCAAAGCAGTGTGGCGTGCTCCCACCCTTCACCTTCCTTCTCTAAGCAGCTGCAGTGCCAACCACAGCCACATCACCTCGCCAGGCTGGGTGGGGGCAGCAGGACAGAGCAGTCACTGTATGACGGCTCAAGGGTGCCAACCCACAGGTGTCCAGGGCAGTTTGCTAGGAGGCAGGCTGGCTCTGCCCACCCCTGGGCCCCTTGTCTGTTTCTACTCGGGCTTTGACAACTTTTCTATCTTGGTTACATGCACTACTCCAGTCCTACTAGAAGAGAAACAAATAAATAAACACCAGTTCTTCAGAGAAAGCCAAAGAAATAGTTTAATCAGCATAGGTTAGTTTAAAATGAAAATCAGGTACACAAAACCCAAGGACTATTAGTCTGAGATGTAAGTATAATGGCTTTTTCCTAAAATGACTGGGGGGGAGTTCCAGGTCAGATAACCAGAGTCATGTGTGTATCCTCTAGAACAAGAGGTTCAAAGAACAAGCTCAACATGCACATATGCACACAGCCCTGAATAATATACAGCCCTAAAAGACAGACCAAGTCAGTATTTCCTCATTAAACCATCAGCCAGGACTCAAAGGTGATATTCCAGGTGGAACCTTGATTTCAAAAACTATCCAAAGAAAAGGGTCACCCAACTGTGGTGCAAATCTTTCTCCCCCACAAATTAGCTTTCAATACCTACGGCCCAAGTCCCTAACAAACTAATAATTTAATCATTTCAACACTCTCTCTTCTCTCTCCTCTCCCTTTCTCTCTCTCCCTCTCACTCTCTCTCTCTCTCTCTCTCACACACACACACACACACTTACTTTTCAAAAAATGTTTAAGTTCCTAGAACTTGTTTCACTCTTTTTGCCACAGAGCTTTAACACATGCATGAAAAACTCCTTTTCCTATCCTACTTTCTTTCACTTAAGTCCTGCTCATGCTCTAAATCTTACCTCAATCTTGACTTCTAACGAAAATTCTTCCCTTACCCTTTAAATTAGGTGGCATGATTTTTGTTTAAGTCGGTCATGGGGCCTGGGACTCTGATCTCCAATAAACCACTCAGAAAGCTGGAAGTGGCGCTGTGGCTCAAGTAGTAGAGCGCTCGCCTTGAGCAGAAGAGCTGAGGGACAGCACCCAGGCCAAGTTCAAGCCCCACGACTGACCAGAAAAAAAAAAAAAAGAAAGAAAGCAATATTTGTGAATGAGATGTACAAGATACTGTGTTGAAAACAAACTGGGCCTGGGCGCTGTCCCTCAGCTCTTCAGCTCAAGGCTAGCGCTCTACCACGTGAGCCACAGCACCACTGCTGGCCTTTTCTGCTTATGTGGTGCTGAGGAATCAAACCCAGAGCTTCATGCATGCAAGGCAAGCGCTCTACCACTGAGCCACCTTCCCAGCCCAGGTGGCATGATTTTTGAAGCTAGCATTTAGCAAAGTCATAATTCATTTATTTAAGAAATTGCTTTTTTTCTCCCACTAGACTTGTGCTGTCTAATATAACAGCCACTAGAGACACTTATTTAAATTTTAAGTAATTAAAATTAAATAAAATCCATAATCAGTCCTTTTGCTCCACGCACACCTCAAGTACTTATAGGAACATGTGGCCAGCTGCTACCTTTCTCATCAAGCACTAAGTAGGTCAGCCACAGTGCAGAGAGCGCCAAAGGATGGCTGGGGCATGGGCCTGGTCTTAGGGAAGAGACTGTGTTACTGCTTACACAATCTTGGGGGAGAGGCGGGGAGAGGTTTGCCCAAGGGAGGTATCTGTGAGGAAAGAAAGGAAAAAAGGAAAAAGAATTTTAGCTGCTTCCTTTGCTGAACTATATGCTTCTTTTGAAAAATGTGGAAAAAGAGAGGAAATATGTTATATACTGTTACATGATTAGAACAGATTAATAATTATTTAACTTAAAACTATGTGATATAATCCAAATAGTCTACAGTACCAGCTGCTAGTCAAGAAATATTTGTGGAAGTGGCACAGTGGCTCAAGTAGTAGAGCACTAGCCTTGAGCTGAAGAGCTCAGGGACAGTGCCCAGGCCCAGAGTTCAAGCCCTATGACTAACAAAAAAGAAAAACAAACAAAAGAAAAACTCTTCTAGGCCGGGTGTTGTAATCCTAGCTACTCAGGAGGCTGAGATCTGAGGATCATGGTTCAAAGCCAGCCCCGGCAGAAAAGGCCTGGAGACTCTTATCTCCAATAAACCACTCAGAAAACTGGAAGCGCTGTGGCTCAAGTGGTAGAGTGCTTGTCTTGAGCTAAAGAGCTGAGGGACAGCACCCAGGCCGAGTTCAAGCCCCACAACCGACCAAAAAAACAAAAAAAAAAAAAAAAGAAAGCAATATTTGTGAATGAGATGTACAAGATACTATGTTGAAAACAATTTCAGGGGTGGGGAGGGAGAAGTTGGGGAAGTGGGGAGAGAAGGGATGGTAGGGGAAAAACAAGAGGAGGTAACAACACTTGATAGGAAATGTACTCATTACCTTACTCATGTAACTATAACCCCTCTGTATAGTATTTTTACAATTAAAATATATGCAAAAAAAAGAAAATGCCAATATGTAAACTCAATGGATACAAAACTTCTGAATATTAATATTTATAAATTTTTAAAAATTAAACCTTCTAAATACGAACAAAAGAAATAGTTGTGACTACTTAATATGTACCATACAATACAGCAAAAAAAAAAATTAATTCAAGATGGCTTGAAAGCCCACATGTAAAAAACGGAAACAGCTTCCAGAAGAAAGTAATGTTTCTAGGATCTTCATATAGGTCAGTGCTTTCTACAAAAAAATTAGCACTAATCAAAAGAAGAGAATGATAGCAAGATTAAGAAATTCTGCTCATGAGAAGACCATATTAAGAAAGTTAAAATCCTAGCCAGAAGAAGAGATATACATATATATATATATATATATATATAAGAAGAGATTTACAAAATGCATAACTAATGATAGATTAATATCCAAAAATGTGTTCAGTGCTCCTACAAATCACCCAGAAGTAGACAGTCCAATTAAATATGAGGAAAATAATTTACTACGCATCTCACGAAAGAAGAGATACAGGTAATAACTACACATGTGAAAGGCAGACAGCACATTAGTTACGATACCACGACGCAGGGACCGACAGGGGCAGGCACGATGAGGAGCTGGAACATGGGGAGGTCTTGCGGCTCTGCACAGAAATCAGAACAGCCACTATGAGGAGGCTGGGCGGGAAGCTCCACGGTAGAGACCTAAGCGGAAGGGAGGGGGAAGGGAGAAGGAAAAACAGGAACTACAACTGCGTACTTTACTAAATTAAACATGTCTTTTGAAAAAAAATCTAGAAAAAATGAAACTGTATTCCAAGGTGTTATGTGATTAGAACAGATTAATAGTTATTTAACTTAAAACTGTATAACATAACTCCAAATATTCTATAATGCCAGCTCCCTAGTCAATGAATACTTATGAGTATCTAATATGTATCACACAATATTACACAGGTAATCACACAATATTTCAGAGTGAAAAAGGAAAGATTAAGCAAAGAGAGGAAGAAGAAGGGAAGGTGGAGACGAGGTGATAAAGGAGGGAGAAGGGACAGGGAAAGGGAGGGAAGGGAGATAGTCATTTTGAAAATCTACGTGGCTATAGTATAGCTCTACCAAAGCAAGTGTTTGCGTCTACTGAACACAGAACATTTACAGCAGCTCCCTTCTCAAAAGTCAGGTGCTTAAAACCCAAACTTTTTTTTTTTTTTAAAGTCCGGTCATGGGGCTTGAACTCTGGGCTTGGGCGCTATCCCTGTGCTCTTCAGCTCAAGGCGAGCTCTCTGCCGTTTCAGCCACAGTGCCACTTCCAGTTTTCTAGTGGTTTATTGGAGATAAGAGTTTCACGGACTATCCTGACCAGGCTGGCTTTGAAACGCGATCCTCAGATCTCAGCCTCCTCAATAGCTAGGATTACAGGCATGAGCCACCGGCGCCCGGCCGAAAACCCAAACTTTTAACTGAAGTAGAATGGACAAGTTGCTGTCTTCTCATTCAGCAGGATAACATACAGCAATAAAAAAGAGCAAATGCAATGAACAACAATATGCACAGCCTCCAATATAGTGTAACAGGTGGAGGGAAAAGGAGGATAGGTATGCCGAATCCCAAAAATGTACAATACGTTTGTGTAATTTTAAACCAATGGGGGAAAAACGGATGGAAAAGACACAGGAATGTACACTGAGGGTTATCTCTTAGGGAGGTATTGAGGAACTAGAGGGTGATGGAAATAACTCATGCTGGAGGTCAATATGATCATACAAAAAAAAATTTAGCAAACTGCAGTAAACATTTTGCTCATTATCATACATAAGTTAGACTTATGTACAAAGACTTCATATACCATTACAATAAAATTAAAATATGATATCTAGAATTGAATGATAAAATTCTGTAAAACCTTTATGCAGGAAATAATAGGTATTGTTGAGAGATGTCAAAGAAGATAGAGATACAATACTCATATTTAGGAAGACTAAGCATCACAAGAAAATCACTTTTCCCCAAAACTGACCTATGAATTTGATGTGATCCTAATCAGTATTCTAACAAACTAATTTGAGAAATTTCACTGATTCTGAAATAGATAAGGCAGATCGAAGGGCAAAGACTATCCAGAACTCCGGAACAGGCCCCCAGGGACCTCGCCCTAGCATATTTCAAAGCTCCTTGTCCCAGAGAATCAGGAATGAAAAGCCCCTGCATCTGCCTGGAAACACCAGCATTTGAGCAGCTAGCCTTCAACCAACAGGATGAGGAAGATTGTTTCAAGAACAAGAAAGAAGAAAGAGGGCAATCTACACTACTGTTCCCACTGGAATCATGTGGAGTACCTACAATGTCCTGAAGCCTAATTCAAGCAGTGGTTAGGGGTGGGTGCCTGACAAGCATTTTAGTCATCCCAGGAGACCCCAGTGTAAAGGAAGGTTGAAGAACCCATACTTGAGGCAACAAACCCAAGGGTAAATCAGAGAAAAGCAAGTTCCTTAGTACAGCTGGAAGGTAACCAAATGCGTGAGGCTCAAGAGTGGACGACTCCCTGATCTTCACCCAGAAGACAGTGAAGAGCAGTGCAATTGGAAAGGGAGAGATGTGATGGGAGCGTAGGAACAGGACTGTGGAGAGGAGGAGGAATACAGCGTAAAGGGGGCAAAACTAGTAGCTGGGAGACCATACTGGTAAAGGACATGACAAGGACCTGAACCAGAGCACTGATGGTGACATGGAGAGATAGGGTGGGCCTGCTTAGAAACACAACAGGCAAGGCTTGGTGCAATCACCTCAGGAGCCAACAGTCCACCAACCTGCCGTGACCTGGTAAATGTCATCTCTTAATGTCCCTCCTAAGTCTTCCTTATTGAACGCTTCCCTAATCTGCATAATGACTCATCCCCAGCTTTGCTGTGAAGGTGAAATGACAACAGTGAGCTCAATGGTGCAGAAGACCTTAGCTCTGGTCGTCTGCCCCAGGATCACCTGTTGCTGGCGAATGACAAACATCTGGAAAGTTACCTTCCAACTCAAATTTGAATCAAAGAACTGAGTCAACCTTCCCACCTCCTGGGCCAACAGGACCCTAGAGATAACTATACTTCACAGGTTGTTAGACAGATGTCTGGGCCAAGAATTAGGCCTGGGGTGTTGTGAAGCCATCTATATAGAGAGAGGTGCTCCTGGGGGGCAGGGGCAGGGCAGGCTGACCTTTCCCGCAGCTACGCCGCCATGCTGTGAAACGACCGTGAGTCAGAAGGCAGGTAGGTGGCGCAGGCTAAATATAACAATGGGCAGGCTGTCCAGGGCATCGTTAGCCTTTTTCCTTCAGAACAAAAGCAGAAAACCCACTGAACACAAAACAAAAGCAGTATATAACAAATGGCCAATACAATCCAAAAATAATTGCAGGTCTGAATTAATATGTAAGATATAAACCTGTAATTTCAGCTCCAAGATGGTGAGAAGAGACAAAAGAATAGCTGCTACCCCTCACAATAAGAAAAGGCCGGATAAACTGAAAATTAGCCTTCTCTGACTGCCCAGAGGGTCGAAGTCTAGGGGAAACTAGCCCACAAAGGAAACAGGCAAGCACAGAGAAAGCTTCAGCTCAGAGTGCTCACTGAGCTGCTCAAGGCCTAGAGCAGGCTGGCCAGAGGGAGAAGGCAATGGGGCTGCAGGCCTGAATGCTCCTACCCCTCACAGGCCTTGCAGCAAGAAGCTCCCTAGACAGGTAAGGAATGGTCCTGAGTCGCTTCTCCTTAGAGATAGTTGGGAGGGGACAGCAGCCTGCCGTGATTCTATATGAAATAAAGCAAGGCAAAGATCAAGAAGGACCGAGGCACCAACCGGCAGAGCACCAGAGAAATGGAGCTGGGAAGGAGCAGACATGATCCAAAGCCAGACCAGACCAGCCTCTCCCCCCTCCCATGGGCAGGGAGCCAGATGTGGGGCAGAGCTGGTCACTGATGCTAGATAGATGGCCAATGAAGTTTGTAGAGACAGAGCTCAGAAACAAAGAAGAAGAAGGCCTTGGATGAAACCCTATGGAATCATAATATCTAAAGGTAAGGGCTTTGAGTATGGGAACCCCTGCCAGGGAGTCACTAGAAATAAGAGACATGACCTTGGCCCTGCCCCGGAGATGCCCACAGTGGACTAAGAAAGACCCAAAGTGCAGACAGGCACGTTGGTTAGGACCAGCGCTGGCCCAGGTGTGACAGAGGCCAGGCATAACTTCTCCTGGCTACCAGCAGAAAGTACCTGAACTACACACCACAAGCTCATGGTAAGCACTTAATACATACTTATTCTTTACCCCCACACTCAAAGCTCAGGGGAAAAAAACCACCCAAGATTCAACCCATGGCCTTCTTTAAAATATACATGTGGAAAACCTCAGGCATCCAGGAACTGAAAAGAAAAAAAGAAATATCACAGCATTAAGATTCCAGTCACATTTGCCAACGACTTGTGGGTGATTCAGGATGAGTCACTGTTCTTTAAAAAATAAGACTGAGAATTCCAGAAGTTAGGACAAAGATGCTGAGTAACTGTCCCCATACCAGAGGACAGTGCCAGGGAGAAGGTGGCTTACAAAAGTGAGTGGAGAGAGCCACCGCTGGTAGCTCACGTCTGTAATCCCAGCTACTCAGGAGGCTGAGATCTGAGGATCACAGTTGGAAGCCAGCAGGAAAAACTGTGAACTCTTATCTTCAATTAATAACAAAAAAGCCTGAAGTAGAGTTGTGGTTCAAGTGATAAAGCACTAGCCTTTAGCAAAAAGAGCTCAGGGACAGTGCCCAGCTCAGGGACAGTTCAAGCCCCAGGACCATCCGAAAAATGAATACAACACATTAGAAAATAGCCCTGGAGGGGTGAGGACCAATCCCTAGTCCTAATGACAAACCAATGCTTCTGGTGTCGCTAGACTACAAGGAAGCAAAATAAAGTAAGATACCACACGGAACTGCATGGATTTACGTCGTCTTCTACTCTGGACGGAGCGCAGCAGTGACTGGCCTCCAGCAGGGAGCGTAGAAGCCAGTGTGCCCTGCTGTCCTGTGGAACGCATCTCCACACCCAGCACCGGGCAGCCACAGCGTGCAGGGAGGTGGAGGGACGTCCCCCACTGGCCACACAGCAACTCCAGCTCGGCACTGCTGCCCTGGGCAACACCCCTCCCCTCCCCCCCCTCCCTCAGGAGACTTGTGCGCCTTGTCCCCTCCACCTTCAGGCAACACTTCCAGCCCCAGCACACTCGCCTCCTAAAAGAAACAGCGGGCTCTCCAATGAAGCCCAAACTGCCTCTGTGGCCCCACCCCCTCGTGGCCTTCTGTCCCTGGTCGGCACCTACCCCGCAAGCCGCCAGGCTATTTGTGCAGAGCGGGCAGAAGCTTCACGCTCACCTCTAGTCAGGCCCTGTTCAAAGGCCTCTGTCCATCGAGCACCAGGTCAGCCCAGACTTCCCTCTTTCTCTGAGGGCTCAGCTGGGCTCTGCCCCTCTACTGGGGGCATTTACTGGGAGCCAGCCTCCGAGCCAGGCCCTGCGCTGGTGCTACGAGCAGATGGTGTCAAGAGAGACAGTGTGGGAAAACCAGCAGTACTAGAAGGTGCCACAGTGACACAAAGCAAAGAGCCACCTTGGCCACCACGCAATAGTAGGGACAGGACCTGCAAGGCTTAGCAGAGGAGACTAAAGTTGGGCTCAGCAGGCAGCAGGAGCCAGATCAACATCGCAGTGGCCCTGGGTTCGATTCCTCAGCACCACATAAGCAAAAAGAAAAAGCCGGAAGTGACACTGTGGCTCAAGTGGTAGAGCGCTAGCCTTGAGCTGAAGAGCTGAGGGACAGCGCCCAGGCCCAGAGTTCAGGCCCCACAACCTGACCCAAAAATAAAAAAATAAACAAAAAAAAGCATTCCCCACTCCCACCTTCCCCAACGAAGGGCGGGAAGGCACAGGTCACTACTCCATTTGTTTAAAACATCATGTTAATAGTATGAGACTTCGAGTTCAAATCCCAGTAAGAAAGAAAAAGAGAGAGGTGGGTGAAACACGGGTGGGGGAGGGAGAGAAAAGCCTGGCACTTGTCATGCCCGTCATCTCAACGACTCAAGAGGCAGAGGGCAGGATGGCCGCTCAAGACAAGACCAGGCAAAGAGCTATAAAAAGACCTCATCTCAAAAATAAGCCAGGCATCACTGTGTACGCCTCACACCCCAACTACTGCAGAAGGCAAAGCAGGGAAACATGTAAGATCCTATTTGAAAAATACTAAACAATAAAGGGCTAGAGATGTAGCTCAAGGGGCAGAGCACTTGCCTAAGCAAGCTCAAAGCCCTGAGTTCAAACCCCAGTATCACCAGCCCACAGAACTATAACTGGCATGTCAGGCCCAGTACACCAGCACTGTATCTGTTCATCTCTCAAAGACGCATCTAGAATCACTGTTGCATTTGCTTCCCGGTCAGAGGAGCAGTGGGGAGCATGATACAAGGTCCGCCGCCGGCTGTGCGAGGCCATGGGACACGTCGCACTTTTCTGGGATTCGGTTTCCTTTTCCTTAAACTGGTCTGCCCCGTGCTGCAGATTTGAGGCTCACTCCTTCCCGTCTTGAATTTGAAATGCCACATTTAATTATCAGGTCTAATAGAAACTGTCAATGGGAGAAGCTGACACTACTCTTATAAAACCAAGAGCCAAAAAGTGCAAAGAAAAAAAATCAACTTAAATAATTAATAGAAAAGTGAAAGCCAGACACTGTCAAGAGACACAGCAAGCCCCCACAGGCTGCTCTCTCTCCAGAGCATCCATCCCAATAAATGATGATGCCCAGGTACGGATCCCAAGCCCCCGGGGGGCAAACTCGACTCTCCACAAGAGGGTCCACAGCAGGCCACCTGACCGCAGGGTGACGCCCCGATGAGAACGGCTCAGTCAGAGCAACTTTCATTCTGATCAGACGAGTAATGCGCTGCTAGGGGAAATTACTGGGCCCCATGTATTTCTAACTTGTCTTTTCACTTGAAAACATTTTGCTGTAAACTACAGCACTGATGGACAAAACTGCATAGAATAAATGTGTAGCTTAGTGAATTGTGGAGAAGCAAACACACAACCCAGAAACCAAACACTGGACCCCCGTGGCCTGTGTCTGCCTCATGTCCCTCCAAGGCCAGCCTGCCGTGCGCCCTCAGCCGGCCACAGCCTCTCCTTTCTTTAGCACTCACACCCCAAGCACGAAGCCTTGGTATAGCTGTGCCTTTGTGACGTGTCAGCCTCAAGTGTGACTTGGGGACAATGCTAACCCTCGGAGTGGCTGTGCTGCTCCTTATTGCCCCATGATAGGAAGTGCAAAAGAATGGTACGCTGTTTCTCTCTCCCTCGCCGCCCCCCCAGCTTCATTGTTGGCTGCAAACCTTCTACTCAGAGAAACCCCTCATCAACTTAATGCTGTGCCAAGCACAATATGTAGAAACATAGAACAAATTACCAGTTTTAAAATAACAAATTGTTTCCCTGCCATTACCAAAAGTAAACAATTCCCGTTAGGCCATTAGGATGCTGGAGACTGACTGGTCGCCCTCTGGACACAAAGCGGGCGCTCAGAGCACCTTGAGGCCCAGCCGTGGGTCCCCG
>NW_012267298.1:10786267-10832272 GCF_000151885.1 Dipodomys ordii
CCCGTTAGGCCATTAGGATGCTGGAGACTGACTGGTCGCCCTCTGGACACAAAGCGGGCGCTCAGAGCACCTTGAGGCCCAGCCGTGGGTCCCCGTTAGGCCATTAGGATGCTGGAGACTGACTGGTCGCCCTCTGGACACAAAGCGGGCGCTCAGAGCACCTTGAGGCCCAGCCGTGGGTCCCAGGTCGCTGCCTTGCTGTGGCTTTCGTAAGATGTTCTGAGATCTTCCTGCTCCACTGCTAGAACTGGCCATTTCTCTAAGAAGCATTGGCTTCTCGGAGTTGGATAGAAAATGTGCTTCCACACCACGCTGTGGGCACTGGGGCTGTCCACTGCTGCTGGACGGGTCAGTGTCCACACTGGGGCTGTCCACTGCTGCTGGACGGGTCAGTGTCCAGACCACGCTGTGGGCACTGGGCTGTCCACTGCTGCTGGACGGGTCATTGTCCACACCACGCTGTGGGCACTGGGGCTGTCCACTGCTGCTGGACGGGTCAGTGTCCATACCACGCTGTGGGCACTGGGGTTATCCACTGCTGCTGGACGGGTCAGTGTCCAGACCACGCTGTGGGCACTGGGGCTGTCCACTGCTGCTGGACGGGTCAGTGTCCACACCACGCTGTGGGCACTGGGGCTGTCCACTGCTGCTGGACGGGTCAGTGTCCACACCACGCTGTGGGCACTGGGGCTGTCCACTGCTGCTGGACGGGTCAGTGTCCATACCACGCTGTGGGCACTGGGGCTGTCCACTGCTGCTGGACGGGTCAGTGTCCATACCACGCTGTGGGCACTGGGGTTATCCACTGCTGTGGACGGGTCAGTGTCCAGACCACGCTGTGGGCACTGGGGCTGTCCACTGCTGCTGGACGGGTCAGTGTCCATACCACGCTGTGGGCACTGGGGCTGTCCACTGCTGCTGGACAGGTCAGTTTTTAGACTTTGGTAAGAGACAAAGGGCTCATAGTGATTGATAGAGATGTATTGAGTTTTAATTAGTTCTTGCGTTCTTATGGTATTTTTCATTCAAAGTCTAGACTGTAAGATATTTTTCTTTGACCTCCTATCTTGCATGCGTTACATCCTGTCTTCACATGACAGTCCTGCTCAAGACCAGACTCTGACAACAGAATTAGAGGATCATAAAATGAATAGTTAACTTTACCCTACACTAATAAAGTAAATCGTTTACTTTATTCCATATTATTATACTAATAAATTTCAGAATACTGATATCACATTATCTCTTCCAAAATTATTAATGGAATCAGCTTGAAAATTACTTCTGCTCACACTTTATCCCTGCTCCCTGTAAGGTCCGCCCCTGGATGGCTAGCAGACTCCACCCTCCTCCCAGCAAAGTCTCCACCCAGTACCTGCGTTACCTAGGCAACTGGGACACCTGGAAGAGGTCACATCTGCATCCGCTGAGGTCACATCTGAATTTGATGTGGCCACACCTTTCCCTGCCCATACCCTACATAAGGCCTAGCCCAGGCCCAGACGTTCTCTTGCTCTTCTTTTCTGCTCTCACTCTCTCTCTTGCTCTTGCTCTTGCTCTTCTTTTCTAGCTCTCTCTGCTCTTTCTCTGCTCTAGCTCTTTCCTCTCTTTCCCAGCCACGTGGAGTGCCAACCTTGCCTGGTCTCAGCAGGTCTACTGAATAAACCTACCCCTTACCTGAATACCACGTGCGTGCGTGGTGCAGTTCTTACTCGGCCACCTCTTTTAAAAACCTAACACTCCCTACCTTTTCAGTCAGTGTGATGGATGGGCACCATAAGGGCAGATGGCCAGGACACTTCCAATGTTCCCTTAAAATGTTGCCCAAATCTTGGTCACACAATAATCTGAGTGCTTATTGCTCAGTATGGTTCTTGTAACAGTGTCTCCATCACTGTTGGGCAGTGCTTCTCTGGTGGAATCTTCAAGACGGACTCATGAGAACATAAGCCTTGCGCTCCTACATGATGACATTCTATCTGGGCCCTTGATACGTGAAAGTTAGGACAGCTGGCCTACAAGCTTTCTGGCTCCTGTTTTCTCTACACGAGTTTCTAGAACTTGCTATTCTATTAACTTCTGACATCTACTGTCACAGTCAGAAAGTCCAACCATAATCTGATTTCTTTTGTTTCATAAATCACTTGTGTTTTTGGCTTGAGGGCCCCAAACTTTCTTCCCTATCCAGTAATTTCATTAGGATATGTCTTGGTCTTTCTGGGTCAGTGTTTTCCAGTACACAGTGTGCTGTTCAATCAATAGTTTCAAGGATTTTTTTTTTTCAGGAAGTTTTATTGAATTCCAGTTTGTAGAGCCAGCTTACAAGCTTCGTCTCACAGCAGGTGGTTCTGTATGGGTGGACATGTGTATCACACACATGTGCATGCAGCAGGTATATATGTTAGGTCTTCTTTGCCTGTTTTCCACTTATCACTTCCTCTTCCCCTCTTATTCTTTTTCGTTTTCTTATTATCATCTGTGTTAGGCACATTCATTTGTAGAAGACTATGTTCCTGACAAAAAAAGCCTTTATTTTTAATTTTTTCCTGTGTTCTATCCATGTATCTGAGCTTTTCTAATCTGGATTCATGTTGCTTCCTGCCTGGTATAATTTCTCAGTGTCTCTGAGAACGTTGTGAAATGCTTTATGAATTTACTTTGGATGTGAGTGCTTACATTTGTTCCTCTGGCATGCTTTCCCTGTGTCCTGGTGAGTTCTCTGATGCCTGTTTTCATTGTAACTTTGCATGGGATTTGCTGATCCTTTTCTGCCCACTCTCTTACATGAAATTAATTTTTATAAAGTTTGCAGAGAGATGAATCTAGTTAGCCTCTGATTCTGAAATATGTCCATTTTATTCTATGCTTCCGGATGGCGCTGAAGTCACATGTGCTCCTGTCTGTATCCCCGAGCACTATATCCCCTTTCTCTCCCCTTTGCTGTTACCCCACATCTATTTCTGCAGCTTCTACTCAGATCCTTGTTCTACAATTCTTGCCTCTCCCCTGAGACTGGAACATGGTAGACCCTTCTGCATGTGTGCGCTGCTGATCCCACATGGCCGGTTGAGCCAGGGAGTGAGCTCCCTGGCTGTTTGGGGACCCTGGGTCTGCCACAGCCAACTAACAGCTCCAAAACATGGGGAAAACTATCGTTTACCCTCTAATACGCCTGAATATATTTCCTAAGAACAAAAGCATTGCTATATTTTCAACTTGTCATTCTCAATATATTTGTTATTGATACAATAACATTAACTAATTATAGCACATACTCAGTCTCCCAAACTGCCCCAAAAATGCCTTTAGTTTTTTAATCTGGGATATAATTAAGTACAATGAACAGCATTTGATTGTCATTTTTTTTTCAATTTCCTGTAACTAGAACAGCCTGCTCACTTGTTTTTACAAAATGGAAATTGTAATAATAATAACTTATTTTATAGAGTTGCTGGGAAGATTAAATAGGAATAATGCAAATAAACTGGCCAGCCCACTCCTCATGACACCATCAATAAATATTAATTTTTCCCATCTGTTGCCTACACTGAATCCAGTACCCTTCATTTGTGCAAGAGCTATAGTTATTGCAGTAAATTTTAAAAGTGGCATCTAATTTCAGCAACCAGAGTTAATGGGAGCTCATGCCTGAAAAATAAATTGGGTCCAGTCCCATGTTTCTGAGACTGTCCAACAGATAGCAGCCCAGCCCCAGGAGGACACAAATCCTCTGCTATGGCCTCCAAAGAAGGGCTTGACAACAAGCTTTTGCCTTGTCGGCCTGAACCACACGTAATAACATAATAACATGCCACTCACTCACCTTATACTGTTCCCATCGTTTCCCCACAAAACCTGTCCAGTAAGATCTTCTGTGTCATCCAACCGTTTGCTAGGTAAGCTTTCATGGACCAGGATCAGTGAAGACAGCATCTAAGTAACTGCTTTGTTCTCTTCACACATGTACTACAGGTACTGCATCTACCTGACCACCAGAAATTAGTCAGCCTTACACTTCAAAACCACAAGGAACCACAATTGTCGTTCCAATTCCTTTCTCACCCTCTAACTAAAGCAGAAACACAGCTGCATAACCAAATCTGTCTTCTGGACACACACACACACACACACACACACACACACACACACACACACACACACACACACACACACACACAAATGGCCAGCAAACACAGACACTGATTATATATCCTTTTATCTTGACTGTTGAGGGGCTTGAACTCAGGGTCTGGGCACCGTCCCTGAGCTCTTTTGCTCAAGGTTAGATTTCTACAATTTTGAACCACAGCTCCACTTCCCTAAGATTACATCTTGATGTTCCCTTCCTCATGAACAGTGGCACTGTGGTCAGAGGTAGAACCTCTAGCCCCTTGGTCCCACAGGTAGATAAGTTCAGCCAGACGTCTATTTGCCAAGACATATCCTAAGGATAGCATCTAACCAAGCAATTCAGGGATGATTGTCTGAACAGGGTTTCAGGATTGGGCACCATTTCTTATGAAAAACTCCCTTATTGGGGAAGAAAAGTCAGAACATCAGTAACCCTCAATCAATTAATAGAAAAATGCAGTTTACAAAGAAACATTTTACAATCAATTTCATTGGCTCTTGTCCTTTGTTGTTTTGTCTGTTCGGTTTGGGGTGCTAGGGATCAAACCCGGGGAATTTTACATACTAGGCAAGTGCCCTAGCACTGATCTCAGCTCCTACCAAAACTGGTTCTGTTTTGCTTTTTTATCTAATATTGTATGTCTTAGTATAATGGAAAATCTGTATGACTTTTTCAGTTTCTAATGTTTCCAACACTCAACTTGTTTTCATACCTTTGCTAATAATATAAAAAATATATATATATATATGTAGAGATTCATAAAACATAATATATGAAATAAACCTTTACATAACTCTAATAATGTAAACAGATTAAAAACAATGTTTTATGAAGTTCTACCATTTTACACGGGCGCCAGGAGGGTACTACAACACTGCAGGAAGGAGGAGAGGAAATGTCAGGCCGGCGTGAGGACGGCTCATAGGCTGGTCACCATCAGAGTGGTATGGAGAGGGGGGTCTTTGAGGGGTGATGAGGGAAGATGAGCTCACGAGGGTAAGGGGCCCACAAGGGACCAGGAGGCAGCAGAGCTCCCCAACTCCACCACAAGGCCACATCAAAAAGGTCACTGTCTACAAGCCAGGACCAGAGCTCCCCGGGAACACAACTTGCTAACACTTCAATCTTAAACTTCTAGACCCAGAACTGTGAGAATTACATGTCTTGTTCAAGCTTCCAGTTTATAACATCTTGTTAGAACAGCCCAAGCTGATTAAGACAGAGCATCTTGGATCTTAATATAGCCACTGTGATACTTTTTTTTTAATTTTAACACAGTAGCTCATTTCCGTATTCCCTACACAAGGAGTAGGATCTTTACCAACTCCTTAAAGAAGTGTTTTGAGGGAGAATGAAGAAGAAAGAGGAGAAGGAGGAGGAAGAGGAGGAGGAGGAGGAACACAACTTGGAAACCCCACACTGAGGGGAGGAGCAGAGGTCCCCATGATCCATTCTATAAACATGCCCCTTGGGGCTGGGCAGGTGGCTCAGTGGTAGAGCGCTTGCCTTGCATGCCTGAGGCCCTGGGTTCGATTCCTCAGCACCACATAAGCAAAAAGAAAAAAATCCGGAAGTGGCACTATGGCTCAAGTGGTAGAGTGCTAGCCTTGAGCTGAAGAGCTGAGAGACAGTGCCCAGGCCCAGAGTTCAGGCCCCACGACTGGACCCAAAAATAAAAAATAAATTACAAAAAATAAACATGCCCCTTTTGGTCCAAGACTGAAGGAGACAAAACAGGGTCTTTGCTCCCATTCTAAAGCAAGCAGACAGGCAGGAAAAGAGAAATGAGCCTTCTAAAGGACAGTGTGGGAAGCAGCACAGGGTGAGGAGTAAGAGAAAGGGAGGGGGCTGATTTTTGCCAGGGTGGTCCCGAGGAGCCTGGCTGCAAGGTCTGCAGAATCAGGTGCAGGTCCTGCACAGCTGAGCAGTGAGAGACCCAGGTAAGGATCACAGGTGAAGAAAGGCATGGGCAAAGACCTAGTGCTGGGCACACTTACAGACAGCTGGCGACTCCCACAGAGGGCAAGGTATGGAAGAAAACTCCACAGGAAATGTCACAAAGTGACAAGAAATACCTAGAGCTCATCCTTCACGCTCTCTCATTTGGCACAACAACATCATACCTGAGCATGTAGGAATTCTGCAAGGGACTGACGGCACTGCAGAATCCTATTGCAATAGAGAGACAGAGAGACGCTAGTCTCTGGATTACCACACCTGCCACCCCTTGGGCTATGGGGCTCACTCTTTTTACTTCACCTGAGAAACTTGCAGGTCTGGGCCCAAGTCAAGTACTCTACAAGGCCCTGGCAGACCAAGCAAGCTACACCTAAATCACACTGCTGAACTAAATGAGTTCCAACCACTTTCTTATATAGCTAGTGCTTATGATTCCCTGACCATGTACCAAGTTATGTGCAAATCCTCACAACAACCCTAGAAATGGGGACTGTTACTGATTATAAATCAGGAGATGAAGGCACACAACCAAGTTAAGGCAACCACCCAAAGGTAGATAATTGGTAAGTTCTAGAGACAGAATCCACAGACTGTCTCCACGGCTAGTTACACCACTGCCTGAATGTTGGTTTTCCCTCTAAAATTCACATGTTGAACCCTTGGCAACCCAAAATAACTATCTTCATGGTCAAAGTACTCAGGGGTTAAAAAAAAACTCACAAAACCAGGACCCCAATGTAATAGGCCAGGGACAGCAGAGAGATGATTCCTCTCTTGCCATGTGAGTCTTCTCTAGCTACTAACCAGGAAGAAGATCCTCATCTACCCCTCCCACCTCCACCCCCCATGCTGTGCTTTGATGTGTTTTAAACCATGCAGTTTGTGGAGTTTCATTACAGCAGCTTGTGCTGACTAATACACCTCACAATGCCTTCGGGTGAGTGCATAAATCCATGTCTCACCACTTGCCATAAGTAATCTGTGAAATCTCATCCCCAGCCAGCCCTTCATACTGCTACAGCGAACACAAACTCATTTCCCTAGACCCAGACTCCTCAAGAAAGCAGCAGACTGAAGGGACACTTTATCACAGCTAATTAGATTCTTTGGATCACAGCAGTTACACTTAAAAAAAAAATCTACTTTCCACTCATTTAGGATGACCTCTTGGCTAATGAATATAAAACAGTAAAGAATGAGAATTAAGAAACCATTTAGCTAAAATGTAGTGTTATTACTTTCAGACACACAGAGCAGTCAGGACAAGTCCCAGGAAGCTCACACTGAGGACTGAGCAGCAGGCCCTGGGCAGCAGGCTGCAGTGCTGACAGGGGACCGAGGGGGGGAATAAACTGGGAAGCTCACCATCACTGAGATCCTGGAGGAGGTTCTCCTGGCAGGAGAAGTCCAATCTGGCTTTGATGCTAATGGCGAAGGTAGCCACCTTCCCAGGCTGCAGAGGGAACTGGGACAGCGTTTCTTCCAGCTTCCAGCTCAAGAAGTCTCCGCACAACTTTTCTACAATAACAACAGCAGTGGTGAGGGGGACATTCTTGAGGCCAGAGAGCTACTACCCCCCACCCCCGCCAGGGACTTCTGATGCATTCAAAGCAAGGCCAAAGGAAAAGGACTGAAAACACGAGAGGAGGAAATGCTAAGAAGATTCTAGAATCAAGAGGGACCCTGAGGCACTTGCCCATGTACAGAGGAGGCACAAAGCAGAGGGAGAGTATCAGGAGTTGGAGGCCTAAACTGAGGAATCTGCTTCTAGTAGGCAGCTCTTTCTTGCGCACAACCAAACACTTCCTTTGCTCATATAAATGAGAACTAAACTAGCTTTCTAAAGTGTGTTCTCTACTGTGTCACTCTAAAGAGAGACAGTGTCAAGTTTGGGGGGGAGGGGCGGGCTTATATTTGCATTTTCTTCAGAAACACAACCCACAGTCAGAAGTGTACAACTATGCGCAGCTCTATGGAGAGGGTAAGGGGGAGATGGGGGAGAAGGTGTGAAGCAGCGAGGGGGCTGGAGGGGACAGAATGGGTGTGAGAGGAGCACTGGGAGAGAAGGGTGGGGAAGGGAGGTGTGGGGAAGAGGAGAGGAGGATGTGGAAGGGGGGCTTGTGGGGTGGAAGAGGGAGGAGGTGCTGGAGGGGGAGGGGTCCTGGAAGAGGAAATGGCGTGGGAGGGACAGTGGGAGAGGTAGAATGGAAGAGGGGCATGAGAGCGGTGTGGAAGGAGGGGCTGAGAGAGAGGTGCTCTCTGCTCCACACACAGTCCACCTGTCTTGAAAGTCTGGTGTTGCGAGACCGCCTGGGAGGCCGCGCTTCCTCACACACCTGTGCACGCCCCACTTCACTCATCTATAAACTGGGGTGCTGGGAAGAATCATGTTAATAAAAACAAGTGTTTGTCTGGCGCACAGTAAGCACTCGGGTTGTGGTGGCTACTCCTCTTTCCTGACTGGATAATCCTCACAGCCCTTCCCCAGGGCTGTGGGGGGAAGGATGCTTCCAGGCTGCGGCACCCTGCGCTTGGCATTCGGTAAGTATACATTAGTGCTAGCAGCCCTCGGCTTCCTCCCCGTTCCATGACTAACAGGACCTGGCACCCGGTAGGCACTCCACAGTGTACGATGTGAAACCCATCCATGCATGCCAAGACATCATTTTAGATTTATAATTAGAACAGATGGGGAAAGGCTATGTGGAAAAAAGCAGATCTCCAAACAACATAGAATGTAATTCTAACTGCACAGAGACATTCAGACGGAAAGCAGGCATAGCTACCTTCCTAATACTGGCTGTCTTTGAGTCATGGGTTCATAAGGTAGTTCAAATTACTCTGTATTCTCTGAATTTTCCACAATGAGCATATAGTATACTTTTACAAACAAACTGTACTAACATTCAGGGGGAGGTTTGTTGGTTCAAGGCCAGCCCAGGCCAAAAACATTAGCAAAACCCAATCTCAACCAAAACACTGGGTGTGGAGCACAACCTAATCACAACAACCCGGGAAGCATGAGTACAAGGATTGCACTTCAGCACTGGCTCCAGCAAACAGCACAATCTGAAAACACTAAAGCAAAAAGGCTGCCAGAGGGCTGGGAAGGTGGCCCAGTGGTAGAGCGCTTGCCTTGCATGCATGAGGCCCTGGGTTCGATTCCTCAGCACCACATAAGCAGAGGGGAAAAAAAGCCGGAAATGGCGCTGTGGCTCAAGTGGTAGAACACTAGCCTTGAGCTGAAGAGCTGAGGGACAGCGCCCACGCCCAAGAGTTCAGCCCCACGACTGGACCCAAAAAGGTTGCCAGTGTGGTTAAAATGGCACAGCACCCGCCTAACAAGAGCTGGAGCCTAAATTAAAAATTCAGTTCTGGGAAGAACAAAAAAAAAAAAAACCTAACAGATCATTTTGGAATAATCTCAGCACCTCCCCCCATATTCATTTACACTGGCCCCTAATTTACTCCCACCAACCTGGCCTACATCGGTATCACTGTGTCAGTCCCCAGACTCCACTCTGTTGCCAGATGAATAAACTTTTCTAAAGTGATGGGTCTGTGTCATTGCTATTGCCACACAAATAACAGGTGATCAAATGGCTTAAAAGAATTTGATCAGTGTTGGGCATGGTGGCTCATGTCTGTAATCCTAGCTATTCAGGAGGTTGAGATTTGAGGATCGTGTTTCAAAGCCAGCCAGGGCAGGAAAGGCCACTCAGAAAACAGGAAGTGGCGCAGTGGCTCAACACGTAGAGTGCTAACCTTGAGCTGAAGAGCTGAGGGGCAGCGCCCAGGCCCATGACCAACAAAAAAGAATTTGATTAGAGGAAGGAAAAACTACCTCACACTGATCAGTTAAGCTCTACCTCTCCTTCCCAAACTCTGTGCTCACAGGCACAGCAGGACCACTGGGAGAAAGGAGATAGGAGTCAGTCCAAGGGACGCAAGATAATAAGTGCTATCATCTAATGCCACGTGACAGCTACGTTGTTCCTGTGTTATAAAAGAGGCGACTAAAGCTCAGAGTGAAGCAATTTGCTCAAAGCTATCAAAAGTGAGAGGTAGGACTGGCCAGGGCGGCTTGTTACCCCACTCACTTCCATGTACCCTCCACCCTACCTCCCCTATTTTCAGCCTTGTCTCTGGTGTGTAGACTATTTCCCAGGAAATCCTCACAAAGGTGGTATGACACAGTGCCTCCAAAAGAGGAAGTGTGTGTGGAGCAGGGGAGAGGAATAGAATACCCAAGCACATGAGCCCTGGGGCCAGGCAGGCTGGAGCTTGAGTCCCAGCACAGCACATACTAGCTCCGTAAATGGGACAGATCCATGTCCTCCGTCATCCCAACAGGCTGTTTGTAAGGGGATGAGACACTATAACATACAACACAGCAAGCTGCCCAGTGTGGTCTATAGACAAGGCTTCTATGGACTCCCTCCCTGTGGTGAGTGACACCTGCTTCACACAACCCATCCACTCAGGGAGCTCCCACCCTTCCCCCACCACCCAGTCATAGGGCTTGACCTCAGAGCCTAGGCTTCGTTCCTGAGCTCTTTTGCTCAAGGCCAGTGCTCCACCATTTTGAGCTACAGCGCCACTTCCAGTTTTCTGATGGTTAACTGGAAATAAGAATCTCATGGACTTTCCTTCCCAGGCTGGCTTTGAACCAAGAACCTCATATCTCAGCCTCTTGAGTAGCTAGGATTACAGACATGAGCCACCAGGACCCAGCTCAGGAGCTTTCATTTGCACAGACAGTAGATATTCTCACGCCAGGTACTATCCTAGGTCCTAGGGGCAAAGAGAAAAATATGGTATGACCCCCTGCTATCAAGAGGGTAAAGACTTAAGTCGGGGAGAGAACAATGGGACCATGCACAGGAGAAGTCCCCCATAAGTAGACCAGATCAGAAGCTTTCTCTCAATTCAAAAAGTTCCTTAAGAATTTGTACCACAACTGCACACAGAACAGTTTCTGTGTTGAATCAATTAACTGTCCAGAACTAAAATAGGATTTGTTGTCCTGCAGGGTCTGGGGCTCAAGGCGACAATAACTCATCTTAGCTGATCAGAGACATATGACTAGTAGGGCAAGGAGACTAAAACCATGATCACAGCACTATGCTTGCCATCTGGACTTAGGACACAATGATGGGGACAGGGGTCTGTGGAGAGAAGAGAACACGGAGATTTCAGCGGGACTGTGGGACCAAGGCTGACCCCAATCCCAGAGAAAGACGGGAGGAAGCAGTGGCCCAGGGCTAGGTACTGTGCTTCCTATAACTTCCCCAGCCCCTTCCCACTTCCTCTGCTAGCCTGAGGGTACAGCCATAAACCAGGGCTGTGCTGAGCAGAGCTGTAGACCGTGTTACTGCATCTGCACAGCTACCCTGGATAGGCCTACTACTGTCCCTGCTCTGGCTAGGTGCTCAGGGCCGCACAGAAGGGATTCTGCCAGGACCCAGCAATCTGCCACACACTGCTCTTTGTAGGCTCACTCGTTGAATATATAAAGAAACCTGTGGGACATAAACAGCCCACCTGTGAATAGTGCTGCCTTTCAGTTGTAACAAGTGTGCTTTTCTCTACATTTTAACTTTTTGCATAAGCATGACGCATGAAGACTCCAAACAACTAAGAATTAATTTAATACCCAAAATCCCCCCTGCAGGCTGGGCGCCCTCACTTCTGCCCTTCCTGTCTTGCTCAGATCTTTCTCATTCAGGCTCCCACCAAGCTGAACATCCGACACTGGAGGCGCCAGTTACAAGCCATGTCACCTTGGCTCACAGGTTTCTCTGGCTTGACCCCAGAGCTGGCTGTGCTATACAAAGCACTGAAATCACATACATACACACAGAGAAACACCAGCCTGAATGGCTCTTAGTCCTCCGGGAGTTCTGGCATCCTGGCAGAGAATCACCTGCAAGTCCATTTTCTGTGGGCAGTCACATGGAGAAGAAACAACACAGGTGAGCGGCCCAGGCTCAGCACAAGCCCATGAACATGTCTGACTCCCATATGGAGCTGTGAGCTCCCTGGGACAATGCTCAGACATTATCCATGTGCTTGCTCAGTCGCTGCATATAATTGTAACATAAAGGTCTGATTGTTAAAGAACACAAAGCCGAGTGAGGTGAGCACTGTTGGGAGAAATGCCGCTGGCTTTGTGCAGCAGGAATGGTGAAAACAATCCTAGTGGAAGGGGTTGGAAAAGCCTTCAAGAGGTGCCCTGGTCCTGGCCGGGGGAAAAGGGCCGGGCTGGAAAAGGCTGGCTGGCCACAAGAAAGAGGCCTGGATCCCACTCACCTGGGGTCCCCAGTGCCCAGCACAACAGCAAGGGCCTGCTGAGAGGCCCGTCCAAGACGAGCTGCTGACGCCAGACAAGAAGCTCAGGTGGCAGGAGAGGGCCTGGGCCCTGCTCTCTCTACCTTGGTACTGCCCACCTGACACCTGCTCACAGCCCAGCTTCCCCAGCGTGAGCACCCCAGGGAGACACGCGTCACCGCGGTGCCACTCTCTAAAGCACAGTACCCGACACGTGGGTGCAAAAGAGACAGGAAGACAACAGGGTGGCAACAAGCCAAAGGATGGATTTCTGGAATGCTGGGAGGAAGGTGCAGCTCAGGGGTGGGAGACACACGTAAGCATGCTCCCCATCCTAAGTTTACTCCTCAGTACCGCAACCGCACTGCAAATGCTGAGAAATGTTTGCCTGTTTAAGGAAGGTGACAAAGTAACAGTTTAAAAGATAACAATAGTAGCAGCACCAATAACAGGGGCTTACAGGAAGAACTATTGTGTTCTGAACCCTTGGTAATGCCAGGGAGTGCAGTAAGTACTTCACGTGTACTATCGCAACCCCAAAGGTGTCAGAAAGCAATCTGTACCAGGAAGAAAAAGACGGTCACAGAAGCAAGCCACTAAGTGGCAAAGCCAGGATTCAACCCAGGCTGGTCTGACTGTGGACAGCAATGCTGACTCTGAGGGCTCCCAGTCGTGCTGGGGGACTTCTTGCTGGTTCCCTTCTCCACCTCAGTGCTGGCCACAGCAACCTGTTCTCAGCCACATCTCTGCTCTCGCCATACCAGGGCATCAGGTGGGAGTTGGTGTGGAAACTTCAGGAAGAGCCAGATAGACGAAGTCCTTCCCCTCACTCCCACAGCACGCTCACTTTGATGACACTAAGTAGAAACCACTTGCATACAACACTTGTTTTCAAAACTCTGCCTTGTGCTAAAAATAATAATTACATGAAAATAGCATAGCAACTCAGAGACAGACCAGAGAGAAAGTCAGACACTCAGCAGGGAAAGTGACGTCCATGCAGCCCTGCGGCCAGCTCATTACTGAGCCCTGGGTGTTACAGGGCCCCATGTGGACAGAAAGAAGGGCCTCCCAGGCTGTTTCTAGCTTCCTCTACCTCCTCCCTGGGTACCAAGCAGGGCTCTGGCTAACTGCTGTGTGGTCTCTAGTTGGTTTTTTGTTTTGTTTTGTTTTGTTTTGGTCATGGGTCTTGAACTCTGGGCCTGGGCGCTGTCCCTGGGCCCTTAAGCTCAAGGCTAGTGCTCTACCAATTGAGCCACAGCGCTACTTCTAGGTCTCTAGTTCTGATGGGCAGTGCACGCTCACTCATCCAGAGGATGGTGCATCTTTCCAAAAAAGGTATGAGAACAAGGGGAAAGGCTGAGCTTGTGTCTGCAACACTTTGGGAAGAACAGGAACCCGTCTTCCTCGGGCGGGTTGTCTACTGGTTCATTTCAAGTCGGTCTGAACAATCCCACTGCTCTGGTTCCCAGGCCTGGCAGTCCAGGGAAGCAAACCCATCAGCTCCTCCCCACACACCAGGTGCCAGTGCAGCACAGGCACTCCTGCGGTGTCTGTTCTGGAAACACTGCGGAAGAGGACAGCTGGACTCTGCCAGCATCAGAAAACATCAGGCCACCAGCTATCTCACTTAAGACAAAGAGAGACAGAGAGCAGACAAGGGAGAGAGACAGAGAAGAGACAGGGAAGAAAGAAAGAGAGGAGATAGACAAAGGGGGAGACACACAGAAAAGAGGAGAGGAGAGGAGGGAAGGGGAGATCTGGCTAAATTTTTGCCACAGCTAGCCTCAAGCCTCAATCCTTCACATCTCCACTTCCTGAGTAGCTAGAATTATAGGTATGAAATGCTGTGCCTGGACATGTAATTCTTAAAGCAAGTGTGAGTGAAGTGTGGTTCTTGGCCTGTGCCCGGAGCTTCCTGTGCTCTGCCCGGACAGCTTACCCTCAGGGCAGCCATGCAGAGGGCACCAGAGCTGCACTTACTGAGTGTCACCAGCACTGTCCCTAGCCCTTCGGCCCGAGGCTGCAGCAGCAAAACACACAGGCCACCTCCCTGGCCCAAAAGCCCTGTTGTGAAGAAAGTGAGCGAAGATGAGGTGAAGAGCCACCTTTCCAGCACGTCGGAGCACGGAAAGGAAAAGGCTAACTGTGCCACGAGAAAGGAGAGCGGAGCACGCAGACGGCAGGATGTCACGCCACATGGCGAAGGGGAGCTCAATGTGCCGGCCTTCGAACAAACATAAAACCAGAATGGAAGCAGTTGCCGCTCCACCCATCCACGGCACCCGCACAGAACAGCTCGCAGTCCCCGGAGGCGTGTCCTCATCTCCTCACGAGGGCAGGTCATCTGTCAGGGCTGACACCTTCTTGGGACATGGGAGGAATCATTGCCTTTACATATTTTGGAAGCAGATGGTTTGTTTTCATTCATCCCATGTGCAAATGTACTCTAGCTTGGGACAATAACTTAAGATGGCTTTAATTTTTCATTTGTAACCATGTTGTTTAGGAAATGGCGGTGCCATGCTATATATTATATGACTGTCTTCCTCTCCCATGAAGACACTGAGGAAGACACCAGAGCTCAAAATTAGGAGACCGGAGTTCTCATGAACCTGCCATGTGGCCTAAGGCAGACCGGCTCCCCACCCCAGGGCCCAGTACAGAGGGCAGTCCAGCAAGCAAGACGTGAGGTCTGGGCAAGGCCAGGTGAGAAACTCAATGCGAGGCCGAGTGGAGAAGGTGGGTGTCGGCATGACCACCAAAGAGTCGTCCCCGCTGGGATCCGTCCAGCCGCTGTGCAGGCTTCAAGTTTCTGCATCATTAACAGTCCTCACCAGGGCTGAGCAGGTAAATGGAAAAGAGAGGTAGCCTCTGGGGGAGAGGCAGGGAGGGCGGATACAAAGGGACCCGAGAAAACTGTCTCCAGAACGGAGATGTTCTGTTCTGTATCACCACAAGGGCGTGGGTTGGCCAGGGTATCTCTATTTGTCAAAACTCACCAAATGACACACTAAAGACTTGTACATTTCACTGCACACATATTTTACCAAAAATTCACACTGTGATTGATAAAAAAAAAACTTGCTGAAGCATTTAGGAGTAAAATTACTGAAATCCGTGGCTTAAACATTAAAAATAAGATAGATTAAGAGGGCGCTGGTGGCTCAGGCCTGTCATCCTAGCTACTCCAGAGGTTGAGATCTGGGGATCGTCCCTCAAAACCAACCTGGGAAGGAAAGACCGTGAGACCATGATCTCCCACTGACCATCAAAAAGCTGGAAATGGAGCTATGGCTCGAGCAGTAGACTGCTAGTCTTGAGTAAAAAAGCTCAAGGACAGCACCCAGGCCCTCTTAGTTCAAGCCCTAGCACACGTGTACACACACATGCACACGTGTACACACACATACATACGCACACACAAAGATGGATTAACGAACGGATGGGCAGCCTGCACGTGCATATATAGCAAAACGCTAATTGTAGAGCATGTGGGCGGGATAGAAGCCAAACTCCAAGACCAGGCAGTGGCTGGGGAATGCAGAAACCACTGCGGCGGGGAGGACGGCCTGAGAGGACACAGAGGGGGAGGAGGAGAAGAAAGGGGCACACAGGATACATGGGAATTCCAGAATAGCTTGCCACTCTTATTAATTACATCCTCCCTAGCAATAAGCTAGATGGCATATCTCATTAACCTCTTTCTATCAACAGTCCCTCTGTCCTGAGTGCCTTACTATGTGCCAATACCCAGAAATGGAAGAAAAAATAAATTGGCTGCATCTGAGACTCTCAGGTGCTGAACCAGTAACCAGCCATCACAGCACATGGTGATAAGGAGCTGTCGTGGCACTTTGGGGCACTCTGAAATGGCAAAACACCCGTGATCCAGTGCTGGGAGAGCTTCCCTGGTTAGAGAAACTTGGCTAGAATCAAAGCTGAGGAGACAACGGGGTAGGAACAGAAGTCAGCAAGCTAAGCTCCAGGGGGAAGAGATGACTGGTCCTACAATGTAGAAGGGAAATGGAAATGAGTTCCCAAGGACACATGTGAGCACAGAGTAAGGGGAGACAGCTGAGATGCTGCTGGGGGGGTGGGCAGGGCCTCAGGCACCCTGACAACAGGGACTGGTAGAGAATTTCCAGAGGAGAGGGTGTGCCCCAGAAAGAGCAAGCATGGACGTGTCACGAACAGTGTTACCATCTGGATTTAGTTGAGAGAAGGAAACTGTAAAGGCAAGGTACATCATAAGAGATGTGAATGGCTTTCACCATATAAATCAGCACTTTCCATCATTCAATATTGGCTTATTTGTTCCAATGCCAACCCAAACCACCAGTTAATTGGAATTCAGAGTGCTAAAGGAAGGTATTTTGTGTTAGAGAGACAGTTTGTACATACTGCACCTGTATTTGGTCCACTAATGGGAAAAGGAGAGGAGGATGAAATGCAGTATCACCAAACCTATCAAAGACTACCAGAGTTAGTCACTCAGGGTATACCTCCTGCTAATAAACAGCACACGCAGTCCCAGCACTACCTACCCTTGGTGGGGAGAATTTTTGAGGTAACTTCCAGTTTCTCCAATGGCTCCATCCCAATATTTTCCAAGGTAATGACAAGTTGCTGGGTCTCTCCATTATAAAGCTGGACCGACACATTAGTAGATATTTCATCACCAGAAGATGGTTGCAGTGAGTGTGCAGATCTGAAATAGTGATAACAGTGATAAATGTGAGCAAGAGAAGTGCAAAGAACCTGACAGCATGCTAGGACCGTTCACACCATATAAGAGAATGGCCACACCAGTGAACCTCAGAAATACGTGGGCAAACCCCGGCTTCACATGTGGGACTCAGTGCCCAGCATCAGCGACAGAAAGCCAATGGCCAACAGCCACCTGCCAGGGCCTGGTTCACACAGACATAGTTGCGGGCTAAAAATCTGATACTCTTGCTCAGCCTCAGTTTCTTGGGCATTCGTGAAACATGAAAACATTGTGTCACCAGGTTGAAGAAAGCAAAAATAAAATGGTGGATTAACAAATGACACTGAGGAGGTAACAATGCTTGATAGGAAATGCACTCATTACCTTACTCATGTAACTATAACCCCTCTGTACAGTATCTTTACAATAAAAATATATATACAAAAAAAATGACCCTAAGGGTACTGCTCTCATGCTCAGAATTGCCTTGGAAAAAAATCCATGGATTTAATAGGAAAACTTCAATTATCCATTCCTACTAATACCATGAGAATTAGGGCCAAAGAAAAAATTAAAAGTACATAAAACAGGGGCTGAGAAGGTGGCTCAGTGGTAGAGCGCTTGCCCTGCATGCATGAGGCCCTGGGTTTGATTCCTCAGCACTACATAAGGAGAAAAAGCCAGAAGTGGTGCTGTGGCTCAAGTGATAGAGCACTAGCCTTGAGCTGAAGAGCTGAGGGACAGCGCCCAGGCCCAGAGTTCAGGCCCCAAGACCGACAAAAAAAAAAAAAAAGTATATGCAACATAGTCCATATTCCATCCCTAAGGTGCAAACCATGAGCACTGCCCATCAACCCCGAACATGACAGGGCAATGGGTTCCATCCTCATGCGGCCCTCCCTGCAGGACTAAGCCAGGTGGCCAGCAGCATAGCCTGTGCAGCCCAACCCCAGGGCTCTCCACCGCCCCCCACCACCCCCAAGCCTCTGCACTAATGCCCTGTATCTTCAAGCTTTGCTGGAGCGCACTGGATCCACATACTAACTACCCCAGCAGCAAACAGACTTCCTACCAGGAGGTACTGTACCCCAGGAAAGGACTCTTGGACTCAGTCAAGACAAAAACCAGCTAGCAAAGATGACAGGCATGAAGGTAGGCAAAGTTAAAATGTATTTACATCTGTGAGGAAGCCTGGCCACAAAGGAAAGGCTAGGTGAACTGGAAGGAGCCACAGCGAAAAAGGAACCCCAAGATTTGACTAAGACCCTACCATCTCCCTCTTTACTTCCGAAGGATTTACACTGACAGCCACAGTTAGCTGGAAATATGAGCTAACGTTGCACTTAATAAAACTGTAAATGGATCAGGAGATCAACAGGAAACTCAGCGACACCACTGTGCCCAGGGTCCAACAGCCTCCAAGGGACCTATGCTTTCTAGCTCTGCCCTGGGCACTGCACACAGCTCGAAGTTGAGTCCCAGGCAAGTCTCCCACAACACTGGAGAGTTCACATCTAGATGTTTGGACCACAGGACAGTGAGGAATGCTCCATATAATAATAGCTTCACACCTCTGGTTTCTAAACAAAGTCAATGCTTGAAACAAGAGAGACCTGACCAAGCCACTCCCACACTCCTGGGGCCTGGTTCTAGGCCTGGATAGGAGAGCTCTGACGGTCAACCCAGATTCTCAGAAACTAAGAGTGTGATGGATCCGGATGAATTCCTCTGCGTCAGGCACTGAACTATCTGTCAAGGTGCCAAGGCCCTCTGAGGAAAGAAGGGAAGAGATGGAAGAGAGAAGAGATGGAAAGAGGGAGGGAAGGAAGGAAGAAAAGAAGGACAGAGCAGAGCAGAGGAGACGCAGCCACAGGACCTGGCCCTGGCCCAGCGGCTGTGAACAGAGAAGCTTGGCTGAAACTGGAGCTGGCACTGTGCTGTTCACTCAAGCACAAAGCACACCTCAGGTATAGACAAATGTGAGTGAGTTTAATGAGTCACTCTCATATTACAGACAACACTCCTTTAAAGAATAGTCACTTTCTTAGTGCATAAAAGCACCTTAGAAAAATAATCTCCCTTTTAAGCCCAAATTGTTCCCATGGGGTGCTCTTCCCAGCCCTTGGCTCTGTCAGAGAACTAACAGGCCTCAGTTCCACCGCAGGCTCCACCCCTGCCCTGTGCTCAGGATTCCCTGCAAGCATCAACACCAGGGAGTCCGTGTGCCCTCACCAAAGCCCACCACAGCACAGGAAGAAGCAGAGGCAGTTGTCTCTGGATATTATCTCTAGAATCTATCCTAGAAACGGGCGAAACAGAGGGGCATGGTGATGGCTAGGATCTTGTTCTTCGCTTGGTACAGCTGGAAAGGTAAGCTTTGAGGCAGCTGTACTAACAGGGCAGGTGGCAGGGCCTTTCCCAACAAGCTGCTTCCTCCTGGTGAAGCCCTTCCACCAAGCATGCTTGTCCCCAGCCTCCCGCCCCGCAGCAGGCTCAGCACTGTCACATCTCCAACCAGCTCTCTCTCCTGGCTCACCTTGAGTTTTTCTTCAGGTGGCTGGTGCTCTGCAAAAGGCCCAGGAGTTTCAGACTTGCCCGTGCAGCCCAGAGCCTGTGTCTTCCCTAACCTGGCATCTGCCAGGTGCCTCATTACCATGAAGAACAATAGGTAGGCCGGCAGGCAAGGCCTGAGCAGACATCTGCAGACTTAACTGTTGAAGCTGCTACAATGGAGGCAGCCCATATCCCCAGGAACACAGTTACAGAGACAAGGATGCCTTGCCCCCCCCCCCAGGCTACCTCAGACACAACTACAATGATACAACCTAACTGAGGTGCAATTACAAACTATAAAGTTTACTTTACTTTAGATATACAATCTGTTTTTAGCAAATTTACAAAGGAGTACAGCCATCACTGAGAAACAATTGTAAAGTGTTTCCATCCGCCCAGAGAGATGCCTGGCCCTTGTAGTCAAATCCCTGTTCCTCCCCAGAAATTGTTGGTCTGCTTTCTTCTCCACAGATCTGCCTTTGCAGACATTTCGAGCAACAGGAATCAGATACCACAGGGCCTTTTGCATCTAGTGTGAGGGCCACCTACACTGCAACATACATCAGGAGTTCTCTCATTTTTCTCTCATTGTTTTTTGCCACTGTACAAAGGAGCCACCTTTTGTGTACTCATTCATTACCTGATAGCCATGTAGGCCTTTTCCACTCTTGACTACAAAGTCACGCCTAAGTTTCCATGTCAATATATAATTGCACTGGAAGGATATCTTGCAGTAGAATTGCTAGGTCATACTGCAAGTTTACACACACACACACACACACACACACACACACAAACATATATTCCTCTCCTCCCCCCTCCCCCCCATCAGTCATGGGCCTGAACTCTGGGTCTGGGCGCTGTCCCTCAGCTCTTCAGCTCAAAGCTGGTGCTCTACCACTGGAGCCACAGTGTCACTTCTGGCTTTTTTTGCTTAAGTGGTGCTGAGGAATCGAACCCAGGGCCTCATGCACGCAAGACAAACACTCTACCATGGAGCCACCTTCCCAGCCCGTATTTCATTTTTTGAGACTGCCAAGTGTCTGCCTGGGGGTTCCGTTTTACATTCTCATGGTAGTGCATGAGGGCCCGAGCTCCTGCGCTCCCTTGTCAGCCTGGCAGTCGCCTGTTTCCTAATCACAGCCCACCCCCGTGGGTGCGTGCTGGAATCTCGTGAGATGCCGGCCCACCAGATTAATGATGCCGAACACCCGGCCACGCTGTTTATTAACTACTTGTGCATATCTGGTGGTGAAATAGCTATTCAAATTTCTTGCCAATTTTTTAATTAGGTTGTTTGTCTTCTTACTAGTAAGTTGCAGAGTTCTTTATGTGAACATAAGCTCTTTATCGGCTATATGATTTGCAGATAGTCTCGGGCAGCCCGTGAGTTGTCTTTTCATTTTCTTAATGGTGTCTTTGGAAGCATCGATGGTTTTTAATTTTGATGGAGTCCAGTTTATTAAGGTTTTATTTTATGGATCCTGCTTCTGGTCTTATCTGAATCCAAGGTCATGTACACTCTCTCCTGCTTTCTTTTTTAAAAGTTGTGTACTTTTGGTCTTACAATCACGTCTATGGTCCCCTATGCATTCTTTTTTTTTTCATTTCCAAACTGCAGAAAGCTTTCTCCTGCCTCTGTTCCTTATGTCAGACAGCTGTTGCCACCCCTCTAGCCCATCACTGCTGATGCTGCCTCCTAGAAGAAACTCCCAAAGTCCCTGTGCTGTGCAGAGCACAGGGGACCTGTCAGAGTCCCTACAGAGTCGCTACACTGCTTGTCAGTCTCACCACCGGAGGGAGCTGCCACAAGGACAGACCAGGGCTGTGGAGCTCACTGTCCCAGCCAGGCCACAGCAAGGCCCAACAGGCGCAAGGCCCCGCGAAGCACACACACTTCAAAAACAGTGCTGAACACAAGCCCAAGATATACTACCAAAAGGGCCAAGGAGAGCCACTATTTTTCTAAAGTGCAAGAACTGAGAAAATCTCAAATTCCAACCACAAGGAAATAAATACAAATACATTATTAAGGTATCTTTATGGTATCCATTTTTTAATAATTCCAATTGATTTTTTTAAGAATTTATAGCTGGGCACTGGTGGCTCAGACCTGTAACCCTAGCTATTCAGGAGGCCCAGGCAGGAAAATCCATGAGACCACTCAAAAAAAGCTGAAAGTGGCGCTGTGGCTCAAGTGGTAGAGTGCTAGCCTTGAGCACACAGCTCAGGGACAGCACCCAAGTCCTAAGTACAAGCCCCAGGACTGGCCAAAAAAAAAAAAAAAAAAAAGAATTTAAAAAAGTAGAAATAAAAGCTTGTTATGTGGTTACACAAAAAGTAATAGTGAATCTATATGTATGATACAGCATGAACTCATATACCTAAAAATATCAAAAACTCCAAATGTGTTTTCTAAAACAAAAATCAAAAACCACAAAACTCTGCCAGAAATACCACAAAGCACAAATAGCACTGGGGCTGCCTAACATTCGCTCTCCTTTCTTCCGCATGCTTTCCTATAATACTCCGCAGCCAAAAGAAAGGACAAAGCCATTTTTTAACCAAGTTTTTCTTAAATGCCCTAAAACCTTGTTTTTCTAAAGAATTATGATTCCAACAGCTAACTTCACATATGTTCTGATAACAGAGACTTCAACTTTGTTCCAATTCGTTTTCAACAGCGCATATGAACTACTGATTATCTTAAAGAAATGCTTCAACCATATTCTGGTGAGGAGAACATCAGACTAAATCTACTTGCGTTATTTTTTTAAACATGTAAGTGAAAAGTAGCAGAGGCAGTCCTGGCCAACCATTAGTCTCCCCCCCCCGCCCCCTCACTCCCCCCCCCCAGCTTCTCAGGAACCTACCTAGGCAGAGACGTGCTGATCTGTAGTCTTGGCAAAGCCGGGATGACCTCCACAGAGGAGCCACTGGTTCTGACCCCTGGAAGGTTATCCAGCAGACAGTCACTGAAGACACCGAAGACTGTGGTATGGTACCCTGCAACAGAAGGCAACAGTCTTCATATATCAGACGAGGCGAGACGTACACAGGAATCCTCTCCCTAAGGCCTGGCCCATCACCTACTGGCTTCCATCATGTGGCACCTCAGACCACAGACATCTCAGTATCCTCATGCCAAATGGAGTGGTAACATCCCCTGGGCCCTGGCCACGAGGATGACCAGGTCCGGATGAAGGTATGTGGGAAGGTCCTCACAGCTTGCTATCACCACCTCAACCCTTACTGACTTGCTTTCCAGATGCTATACATCTCTAAAAAGGGTAGTTAATAGTCCTTTCTGGGACATACTGTGACTTAATGAGTATCTGAAAAATGGTTCAAAACCTTCTGTTGAAAGAGTTAAGTTCAAGGGCCAAACACTGCTAATAGAGCTGCTATGTGACGTGGCAAATCTGCTGTATGTGGACAAAGGACTATAATTTAAGATCAGCACATTTCCCATGCCAAAAAAAAAAAGTCTATTGGTTAGATAAACACTTGAAATTATTGAAGTAAAGCTTTAAAATGGCTTTTGAGATTTCAAGAGATAATTATTATCCACAATATTTGTTGTGTAACAAAATTAAACAATACCCAGTGGCTAATGCCTAGGGTGACAACTTTTCTACACCCATATGGAACTTGTTCTCCTAAAGGGGGAACGAAGCCAGCCATCTCTCAGGGCAGAGCCAGCCATCTCTCAGGGGCAGAGCAGGCCCTGTTGCTGCCTGGCCGGTGGGGCCACTCTGGGCCCCACCCTCACCCCATGCAGCTGTCTATAGCTTCTTTTACTGAATACATTTCTCCCCCACAGAAGCCCCCAGGATGAATACCCCTGAATTTCTGAAAAACCTAATATAGTGTGTAGTTTATTTGCAAGCAACCATTATTTCTAAACATTCTAAACATTCCCATTCTCTAAAAAGTGCCACAAATGTGCTGAATCTGGTGGCAAGTGCTAGGTGCCCCCTGTGAAGAGGCCAGCTCACTCAACAGATCTGCCTGCTTCTTCGGTAAGGCGTAGACCTTCCTGGTGAGCATGGAGGGCTAGCCAGGTCTGCTCCCACTGGCTGATGACACAGTGGCCCTGTCCCGCCCCCTGGGCCCACCCTTCAGGCAGGCACCGCTCCTTCACCCCTCTGCCTCTCCCTCACCCATCCCTATGTAGCAGCCTAGGAGTTGCTGCAAAGTGACCATGTGGCCAGCTTTACCTCTGTCCAAATTGGCCCAGAGGACAGACTGCGTCCTTCAAGGTGAGTCCTAAGCCCCCCACACTCTCTGAACTTCCTGTCTTCCAGACCCATTGCTACCTTCTCCACCGGGGACCTCCTGTCCTGAGCATCCCAGTTCCCAAAATGTGCCATGGTCTCTCGTGCCATTGTTCCTGGACAAGTTATCCTCTCTGCATGCAACCCATGTTCACTGCCTCCCTCCTTACTGTCCACCGGCATTCATCAGAAGAGTTCCTGGTGGGTCTCTGCTGACCACCTCTTCTGCATTCTTCCCTTTCCCTCATTCCCATGCCCAGTGTGCTGGATACTAGAGTGCTTGCTGCAACACATCTACGCTACAATTACGCCAGCCTCACTCACCCAACAGGAATAGCCTGCTTAGCCAGCCCATACATACTGAAGACGATACAGGCCAGACTGTGGCAAGGATATGTGCTCAGCACTGGGGACGTTGCTAACATGAAAGGCAAGGCTACAGGCACAGGCTAGTAAGGCCCCATCCCCCGCAGCATGAGTAGGAAGACTTATGAAGCACCATGGGGAAAAGTGGAGGGACCCAGTCCACATGCACAAGCTGAAGAAGGCAACCACACTGAGAACTTGAGGTGGCACAAGTGCCTGGGGGTGGGCCCTCAGACAGGACCACAAAGACTGGCTGGCAGGAGCTATGTGAGAACTCAGGGCGAGCCAGGTGCTGAGGAAGGCCGTGGTCTCAGGATTCCCATGTAGAAAAACACGCAGACACCTGCTCCAGCATGGAGGGGGCCTTTTGTGAGGCCTGGACGGGGGAAGATCAGTCCCAACACTGCGACCAACCCTGCAAGTCAGAAATGGCTGTGCAAGACAGAATTGGCTGTGCAGGTAGAAAAAAGTGGCTCCAAGAAGACTTGGGGCAACAGGCTCAGGCGGACACGTTGAGATGAGGACCTCCAGAAGAGGAGACATTTTGGGAAGTGTAAGCTGGTAGGACATGACATATGTCAAGTGCCCACAGGACAGGAGAGGCTGAGGAACAGCTGATTGGGCGGGTTCTTGAAAGGAGTCATCAGCATGGGGGGCATGAAGGAATGATGTCCGTGGAAGGCTAAGACCATCTGAGATCATTTGTTGAGAAAGAAAAGAAAAAAAAGGGGAAGAAGTAGGGGGAAAAGGAAAGATACAAGATAGGGAAGGGAAGAAAGGAGCCAAGAGCCTGCAGAGCCCCTGCAGGAAGGCCAGGCTACAAGAGAAAGGACTGCAGAAGAGAGGCCACGCAAGCCAGAAAGGCGCCGATGTCAGGAGGAAAAAACAACAAGAAACAGAAAAGCAGCCAGGCGCTGGTGGCTCACATGTATAATCCTAGCTACTCAAAAGACTCAACTCTGGATCCCATTTCAAAACCAGCCCAGGCAGGAAAGTCTGTGAAACTATTATCTCCAATTAGCCACCAAAAAATCAGAAGAGCTACGACTCAAGTGGTAGAGCACACCTCAGGGACTGATGTTAGTGACTGAGGACCAGCACTGCTAGCGAGCCAGGCCCCGGGATCTTGGGTGAAGTGTTAAGAGGCAGATTCAGGACACAGGAACTTTAGAATCACTACAGAGGCAGAGGTGGGGTGTGTGGGTTGTGCACACCATCCTGGGGAGGCCTGGCAAAGCATGAGGTATCCATGGCATCAGGCAGGGTCTGACTGCTGTGCTGCCTAAGAACATCCTGAAGAACCGTGCAGACAGGAAGGGGTACAGTGTGGTCTTAGAGCACAGGGCAGGCCCCTCCCACTGCAGGAGCCAGGCAGGTGCCAATGCTTCACACATCACATCCCCAAACCTTGCATCTTCTCACTAGATAGGTGACCAGCTCTAGGCCTCAGGATGGCAATACAAATGTTCCTTACCATTCACCGTAATGGTTCCAGTCGTCTGAGGAACCCCGACGAGGGTCACAGGGTATAGACCAGATTCTGCCGGGAGAGAAAGAGCTGCAGGGAGAGACTCAAACTCCACTCCACTGGTGAGAAGGCCCTAGAGAAAGCAAAGGGGTGTCAGGAGCAGCAGCCCAGGCCCGTCCCAATGGTCACTTCCACATGAACCTTGGGGCATTGCTAACAGCATGCCTGGAACTGCTGGCATAAGATGGGTAATACCTTCGCAAAATCTCACAGAAAACTTTAGAGTTGGCAAGGTATGATTGACACAAAACAATGTGGAAACCCTAGCGAGCTCTCAAGTGACAGAAAAAAAATCCTCCCTGACGTTACCCCATGGGTGTACTTTTTTATTTGCTTTGTTCTGCCGAAATGGGAATGTGAACCCAAAGAAAAAAAATATTTTCATCATGAACAAAAGAGAAAAATAACACAAAATGAGGAGATACACCTGTTAATACCCCGCCAGTGCGCCTGTGAGTTATCAACTCATTTCTGTATGCCTAGGCTCTAAGCCTGCCGCTGGACAGGGCCTCCAGGAGGCAGTGACAGGCAACCATCAAGGACATCAGCCCTTGGACTTCTCAACGTTGTGGCAGAGGTCCAGCCAGTGCAACGTGGCAAGGAAAAGAAAGAAAAGGCATAACGTGCATAAATAGTCAAGTCACAGAAAGCACAGCTTTCAGGCATGGGGGTGTAGCTCTGTGGTGAGCACTTGCCTAGCATACGCAGGTCTTGAGTTCCATCTCCAGTACTGAAGGAAAAAAAAGCTATGAGCATAGAAAGTCCTGCAAACATTGAAACTTGAACAAGTTCATTTAGCAAAATGACAAAGTTAAGGGGGTTAAAAAAAAGCAAAGATACTTCTATAATGTAGCAATGAACAATTTTTAGAAAGTAAAATGTTTTCCTAAAATAAAACACCATTAGCAAGTAATCAAAACTATCACTATCTTGGAACAGTGGGGGATGTATGGGATTTTACAAGAGCTAGAGAAGCGATGCTAAGACAGATTACAGAAGGCCCCTCTGGGAGGAGTGTTTGCTGTGGTGTGGCAGTCACAGCATCGCAGGATCTACCTGTGGAGTGTACTAAAGCAGAAACATGAGTGTCTATTTGTGTGCACCAGTGTCTGTGTGCACCCATGGAGAGGCCCATGTGAACAGAAATGTAAGTGCATCTGAGTATACACACATTCTTGCACATTCTTCTCTTCTCTGTCCTCAGTGAACACCCAGAAGCAAAGGCACTGGGGCAACAGGGAGGCTGTAGGCTGGATTTTGAACAAAGCTGTAAACGACCCATGTGCGGATGGATGTAGAAGGCAAGGTTGGAAGCTGAAAGCCCCATCAGACAGCCAATGCCCCCAGCAAATGTACTGGCGCTTATTTCTTTTTAAATTAGCTAAAGCAATATGGCCAACTGTTACCATTTATTAAACAGGGATGGTGGATTTAAGAGTGCTTGATTCCCTGAGACATCTCATACATATTTCACAATTCAATTTTTAAATTTTTTGCTATGATTTGTAGAATAGCAAGTGGAGCTTTTATCTTATTCTTCATTCCTCCTATGATTCTTTAATACTTTGGAGAGACTTCTCCACTAAACTACTGCTGTCCCCTGTCCAGCCCAGGAGGAGAAGTTGTGGGAGAATGAGAGCCACACTCTAAGCCACACCTGTCCTCAGCCACCAGCAGGAGAACAACACTGAGGTGAGCCTGGCCACAGAGCACCATCAATCCAGTCTCAGCAGGGTGTCAGTGGCTCACACTTATAATCCTACTCAGGAGGCTGGGCTATGAGGATCACAGTTCAAAGCCAGCGTGGGCAAAAAGTCTGAGAGACTCTTATTTCCATTAAACTATCCAAAAAAGCCAGAAGTGGAGCTGTGGCTCAAGTGGTAGGGTCCTAGCCTTGAGCAAAAGAAGATCAGGGACTACACTCAACCCTGAGATCAAGTCCAGGACTGGCACTAAATAAACAACAACAACAAAAAAGTTAGATCTCCAGGAAATCTCCCCAGCCTTCCTGGACAGGCACACACTGTCCCACATCCAGGTCCTGCCCAGGCCTCACATATGGTGAGAACTCAACACAGCACCTGCATGAACAATCTGCTTTTTATTCAACACCAATCAGAAACTGTAAGGAACACCACAATACACCTGGTGCATATACAACTCAGTCACATGCCAGGGAACAGAATCCACATAGGGAGGATGTGTAGAGGGCCTGGCTCTGGAAGCAACGTTATGAGCTTCAAGAATCCCTTCCCAGACCATGGAACTGGGTGAGCTGCTCCAAGGGCACAACTACCCGCCACAAGGCTGAAGCAGCATTATCAGGGTCACAAACCTGAGCTTCTGCACAGCACCAGTGAGATAGTGTAAGCTCTTACCCCACAGCTTGTTCTGCCCTTGAGCCTTCCCAGCAAGCCATTTCATGGTGCCAAAATAGTGCTGGCACCATCAAGCAACAGGCACAGTGTAGACTGCAACCTGTGCTCATTCATGCAAACTTCAAAACACACATTTCAAATCTTACAATCAACCAAACTCACTTTTGTGTAAATGAGAGGTTTCTCAGTGGGGGTCAAACATTTATTGAATGTCAAGCATAAAGACACAGACATGAGGAAATACAGTCTTCACTCACACACAGCACACAATCTAACAAACCAGGAAAGATAATGAGCATATATCATCGCATGTATGTGGCAGACAGTAAGTAATAAAATATTAGCAAGATACCAGTGCCTCATGCCTGCAATCCTAGCTGCTCAAGGGGCTGAGATCCAGGGAGTTGAGGTTCAATACTAACCTGGGCAAACTCCATCTCCAAAACAGCCAGCAAAAGCATGACTAGAGGGATGACTAAAGTAGTAGATCACAAGGCAAACAAGTACAAGGCCCTGGGTTCAAACAATAGTACTTGCAAAAAAAAAAAAAAAAAAAGGGATCATACTGGTACGTTGGTAACGACTGGTAGTACATACCATGTTCTCCACACGGAGCTCAAACGGCATCGGGTTGTACACCATCAGCTGAACTTCACACACATCTCCTTGCACCCACTGGAAATCTACAAAACACACAGAAGAACACGTGTGTTAGCTGCTGCCTTTGCTCTTCTCATAGGGCTTCAGTTCATTCCTCCGGTGACCTGTGTATTCAACAGCAGTGGCACCATGATCGTCATCACCATCACTGGATGCAATGAACCATGTTCTCACTGGGCTGGGCAGGCTGAATTCATCCCAAAGCAAATTCAGCCTCACATGAAGTTGATGCAAGCAGCACCACGTTAATGTAGTCGACACACTAGGGCACAGAGGCTGGCAGTGCTGGAGATGACAGTGGAGCCCCCTTCAAGCAGCACAGAGCACAATGACCCTGAGTCCCTAGAATGGAGAGAAGGCAGCTTCCTATTGCCCCCATCCACTCCCAAAACTCTGAAATGACCCCAGCCCCCAAGTCCCAGGGTGCTTAAGCACACGATAACTCAGTGATTCTATTGTCACTATGAAGATTAAAGTGCCAGTGAGTTGGCTGTGAGTTACTTAAAAGGTAGATTGTTAGAAGGACGCCAGTGGCCCACACCTGCCATCCTACCTACTTAGGAGGTTGAGATCTGAGGATCATGGTTCAAAGTCAGCCCCAGCAGGAAAGCCCATGTGACTCCTAACTCCAGTTAACCAACAAAAAGCCAAAAGTGAAGCTGTAGCTCAAGTAGGAAGAAAAAAAAAAAAAAACTAAGGGACAGCACCCAGACCTGAGATCAAGAGCCAGTATTGGCACACATATACAAAGGTAGATTTTTCTTCAGCCCAGCACTGGTGGCTCACATCGCCAGTGCTAGCTATGTGGGAGACTAAGACCTGAAGTACCATGGTTCAAAGCCAGTGCAGGCAGGAAAATCTGTGAGATACTATCTCTGACTAACCAGCATAAAGCTGAATTGGAGATAGGGCTTAAGTGGCAGAATACCAGCTGTGAGCAATCAAACCCAGCACAAGACTCTGAAATTTAGGCCCAGTACCAACACCCACGGGCCATGTGCGAGCAAACACAAGCATGCAGATGCAGGTGCACGGATACACACATACACATAGGCCCATGAGGCCTCCTGTGAAGCCTGATATACAGAGAGCCCACATGGGAGCTATAAGGGCATGTGGAAGGGTGGCCTTGGGTGCTGTCCATGGTCCTGGCTGCCAGCCAGCAAGAGAATAAGGTCCTGAGTTAGGCACCTGCAAGCTCATGAACGAAGACCAAGCAGAAGGGCTTTGAAACAGATCTTCTCCCTGCTGAACCTCCAGAGGAGGGCCCAGCAGACCCTGGGATTTCAATGTGCAACTCCCCAGGCCGGCTGAAATGCCTAATCTATACCCACATGGTGAAAGATGTATTCATACCATCTTGAGCCACTAAGTTTTCAGAAATTTATTACAGTAGAGCCTTTGGGGAGGCGGTGCTGGGCACCAGAGTGACCGGCACTGGGGCAGGAGGGCACCACCGGGTAAACGGCACTACCTATTTTCTTGTCACGCTCCTCTCCACGATTGTGGGCGATGATTGGTGAATAGATGAAGGGACTCTTGGTGGACACGTTCTGACCGAGCAAGCTCTTCATTTTCTGTGGCCGGAGGCTGGCAGGCAGGCTCAGCAGCTTCACATGCCTAGTGTTGCAAGGAACACAAATGTATCACAGCCTTGTTAACTTGCTTTGAGGACACAGGCTCCCAGCAATGTGTCGGAGGAAAACAGCCAATCGGTGCAAAGAGAAGATAAACTGAGGGAGGGAAGACACTCAACTCCTCAAGGCAGGACAGCCAAATGCAGTACACATCTTCCAGGCTCAGGGAGCAACCATATACCCCTATGGTATCACATACTGGGCCCAGGATGGTCTTTAGTCAGAGGACCAGGTTGAAGCATTGCACTGCTCACCAGCTAGGTGCCATGGACAAGGGCCTTTCCATCTCCAAGACAGAGATAGGTTCTACAAAATGCAGACAGGGCCAGGGCCTCCCTCATTGAACTTGGCTCTATACTAGTTAGACACTGCCAGCAGGGTCCACTGCTCGACAGAGGGTCTCTCTCTCTCTCTCTCCCTCCCTCCCTCCCGCCCTCCCTCCCTCCCTCCTGCCCTTCCTCTCTCTCTCTCTCTCTCTCCTCTCCTCTCTCTCTCTCTCTCTCTCTCTCTCTCTCTCTCTCTCTCTCTCCTGTCAGACAGGCCCTCAGCAAGGGAAGGCAGTCAGGCCACCTGATCAGAAGGAACCTTCAGGAAGGCTGCCAGCACCCTTTGTGGCTCAAGGGAACATGATCCTTCCATGAACACACACCTTACTCCTGCTTAAACACACTCTTCTGGGGGGGGCTGAGCACACACAAGCACCACGCCACCCACCTCCTATGCTCAGCCTCAACCAAGTGATTCAACCACTTTCCAGGCTCAAGTCCTATTGCTCTGACTCCCAGGTCACCAATAAAACTGACACACCAGCAAGAGAACTTTCACATCACCCAATACCCCACAGCTGGACACTGAGGACGGGGGTCAGCTCTTCGGCCCCAGAATGCTGAGACCACCTTTGTGAGCAGTTGGTAGTTAAAATCTAGGATATTCCTGGGCCAGAGACAAAAAAGGACAAGGGTGGAGTGGTGACGACTGAGAGGTGTGGAGACACTGACTGTCCTGCAGCGTCCCCCCAGCCCAGGCTCGGGCAGGAAGGTGAGCGCACATGTACATCTCTTGCCAGGGGCCGGCGAGTGGAAGCTACAAGGAATCCTGGCACAAAACACTTTCAATCAACAGCCCAGCGCTTTCTGTCCACAGCATGGCAGTCCTGGCGGCCAGATGCTCAGAAGGCAGGGCACAAGGTTGTGCAGCCTAGCGAGCTCCCTGCCTGGGACCACCGCCCAACTGTCCCCAAACATGGGTGGGTAAGACAAGCATTGGCGCTGTAGGAAGCCACTGAGTTCCAGGGTTGGGTTCTGTACAGCACAGCCTAACCTACACTAGGAGATGCTGCCATCACCTTGCTCTTATCCAGCGCCCACAATAACCCAGGCGAAGTAGATGGTGTGCGCAGCACCGCTCCTCATGCAAGGCTGGTGAGCAGCACCGCCCTCAGCCCCCTCCCGTACCCCCTTCCCCGCACTGTCCCGTGCCCCCTTCCCCGCACTGTCCCGCTCCCCCCTTCCCCGCACTGTCCCGCGCCCCCCTTCCCTGCACTGTCCCTCGCCCCCCTTCCCTGCACTGTCAGACCAGCCCCGCCCTCACACCCTCACCTACTGCCCCGCACGGATTGAACACGCGCCTTCCAATGGACTCCTCAGTCAATGGTGAGTGGCTAGACGCCCAAGTTTGAGCTTCAAATTCAGCTTCCAAATCTGAAGCGCCACACTAAGGATAAGCAGCCCATCACTGCACGCGCTCTCCGCAGGCTTGTCCACAGCAGGCTCTAGTCTGACAACATCCTGAAGCAGCAGAAAGGCCTGCTACAGCCTGACCCAGCTGCACAGCGTGCCTGGACCTGAGCTGCCTGAAGACCACTATTTTGCTTATAAAGTAGGAAAAAGCCCCTGACAACATGTGTAGTCCTGAGACAGGCAGCCCAGGCTGGCTCTGCCCTCTTCACCTTCCTCACCCTCCTGGCTCCTGAGGGCGGTGGTAGCCAGGAGAGGGGAACCGGCATGCACTGCTCAGCCCCTGGCTCTGGGGCCAGCCCGCTTGCCTGCAGAGCTCATGTTCGACTCCTCTCTCTGCATCTACTAACTTGCCTCTCCCCTGACCTGGTCCGGAGGGGGCGAAGCCCAGCTGACTCAGGTGCAGCTTGTGACAGCCCTCCAACAGGCCCTGCGCCGCCTGCTCGCTTTCCCGCCGCGTCCCTTTCTGTCCAGTCCAAGGCGAGGAGGAAAGAGAGATTGACCAGAACAAGACACCAAGCCTCAGAGGGCACTGTGAGCACTGAGGTGACGCTGTGGGGACTGAGGTGACACTGTGGGGACTGAGGTGACACTGTGAGCACTGAGGTGACACTGTGGGGACTGAGCTGACACTGTGGGGACTGAGGTGACACTGTGAGCACTGAGCTGACACTGTGGGGACTGAGGTGACACTGTGGGGACTGAGGTGACACTGTGGGGACTGAGGTGACGCTGTGGGGACTGAGGTGACGCTGTGAGCACTGAGCTGACACTGTGGGGACTGAGGTGACGCTGTGAGGACTGAGGTGACACTGTGGGGACTGAGGTGACACTGTGAGCACTGAGGTGACACTGTGGGGACTGAGGTGACACTGTGGGGACTGAGCTGACACTGTGGGGACTGAGGTGACACTGTGGGGACTGAGGTGACACTGTGAGCACTGAGCTGACACTGTGGGGACTGAGGTGACACTGTGAGCACTGAGGTGACACTGTGGGGACTGAGGTGACACTGTGGGGACTGAGGTGACACTGTGGGGACTGAGGTGACACTGTGAGCACTGAGGTGACACTGTGGGGACTGAGGTGACACTGTGGGGACTGAGGTGACACTGTGGGGACTGAGGTGACACTGTGGGGACTGAGGTGACACTGTGGGGACTGAGGTGACACTGTGGGGACTGAGGTGACACTGTGAGCACTGAGCTGACACTGTGGGGACTGAGGTGACACTGTGGGGACTGAGGTGACACTGTGAGCACTGAGGTGACACTGTGGGGACTGAGCTGACGCTGTGAGCACTGAGGTGACACTGTGGGGACTGAGGTGACACTGTGAGCACTGAGGTGACACTGTGGGGACTGAGGTGACGCTGTGGGGACTGAGCTGACACTGTGGGGACTGAGGTGACACTGTGGGGACTGAGGTGACACTGTGGGGACTGAGGTGACACTGTGAGCACTGAGTGGCATGCTGTGAGCACTGAGAGGACTGAGCAGCACCCGGTGCTGACACTAGCTGCCGCGGCCCATACTGGGTAATGTGGAGGTCACAGCGCTGGGGCCTAGGCAGGCAGGTAGTGCAGGACTAGCCACCCTTGCTCCCAAAGGCCACTGTGGTTACCTACTGTCCCACGCATTTCAAGTGTAAGGAATGCTTAGGAGGGAGCTGGGGGCACACGTGCTAAGGATGAGATGACACTGTGACACAGGACGTGACCTGCGGGGACCAGGACGTCTCTGCCCTAGCCAGGGAGCAGAGGCTGGAGACCTGCCCTGAGTCTAGCCTCCAGTCCCTACACTACCTCCTCAAACAGTAAAATTAAAATGCGCAGTCTTGCTGGCGCACTCAATCGTAATCAATTAAAACACCTTCTTTAATCCCCGAGTCCCTTTCCAAGTAAGATGTTCAATGTCAGCTCACCAAAAAACAATCGCTGCTTCTCCATCCCCCACACTAAACACTCGTTGCCAACTGGAAAGGACACCAAACTCTCTCCCAGTTTTAAAAATCAATGGCACAGTTACTGGGGCCTTGAAATTCTCTTTTGGCGGTTGTACCCCACACTTCTTGTGAAAAACTCTGTCAGAATAAAAGCAAACCCCTTACACTCTAACCGCTGTCCTCTGCTCCAGCTGTGGGCAGCAGGCTCGCAACAGGACACAGCCCTTGGTGACGAGGCCGTTCTTGACCATTGCTGGGCCCTGGGCAGTCAGCTGTGGCCAGGCCCATCTTGAGCACTCATTTGATTCACTGAATTTCAGGACAGAATTTTAAAAGGTTGTATCTCGGCTCCTTTTCTATGAACCTGCAACGTGATTATCTGCGGCCACTGTGGGGTGAGCCTAGTTCACGAGCCCAAGCTTCAGAAAAGAGGGGTGCATTTATTTTCCTGTGAGTGGCTAAAATCTAAGAAGCCCCAACAGAAGAGAAAATGGCTCTGATCATCTACTCAAAACCAAAACAAACAATGGATGGTTGAATGGCAGTAAATTAGCTTGTATCTAGCCGTTCTACACAGCAGCTCTGAAACAGACCCACTGAGGGACTTTGTGACGAGCTTTGTCCTCAAGTATGTAGATTACTGACCTGACACCTCCACATCTACTGGGGTGACGTGCAATTCCTGTCTTAATTTTTTTTTATTTTTTTATTTTTTTTATAAAGCCCAAGTTCCAAGGCACTAAAGGTAGAGATTATTATAATCTGGGCACAATGTGAACCCCCAAAAGGCCCAGGTGAGTCCATAGATGAATGGGTCATTAGGAGATGGGTCAACAGGGGGAAGCAGGCAGCTGCAGTATGATTGAGGGCATATCTGTCCGCGGACCTTTCCTTTCCCACCCTTCTCTGCTTCCTGGTGCCATGAAATGGTGGCCTTCCCCTGCCATGCCCCTCCACCAGGCTCTGCTTACTGAAAAACAATGGAGCCAAGGACCCAACAGCCAGATCCTCCTTCTGAACCACACTCCCCACGGAAGGGATGGGGCCTTCAGGAGAAACAGCTGCTGTGAGCTAAGCAGTGAGGGTATAAACACAGCGCACCTCTGTGTCTGGAAAGGCGATGGAGTCACAGATGTACGTCACCACACCTGCATCTGGAAATTAATCCCAAATACAGCATGAACACGAGGCCAAGAAGAATGCCAGCAGCCCAGGAAAGCGAGTCCCTGCCTGACTCCCGGGGTGTCTTTCAAGTCCAGATCTCTCACTCTGACTGGTGAGGACAACTCCGTGCCTGTCCACCACTCCCGCATCCCAGCTGGAGGATGGGCTGTGCCATTACCCACTGTAGTTCTGTAGTTGTCCCTCGGGGCTGCACCCTCCTGTGCCCACCATCCTGGGTTGGCTTCAGGGAACCACACATGACATGCAACATCATGTCACTTCCAATACCCCACAAGAGGCAATGGGGTTCTCAAAGCTATCTTCTCTTTTCTCCTGCACACTGTGGGAAGAACAGGCAAGGTCTAGAGCTGCTGCTGCCATTCTGAAACCATCTGGGTCCCAAAACTGAAGCCCGTGAAGGGCTGAAAACTAAAGCTGAGACTAGAGCTATGAAGGGGATGAAACCAAATTCCAAGCTGTTTAAACCCTGCCCTAATTCCTCTGTGGGCTATCCAGGTATGTGTGTCATAAACCCTCTTTTGTGTGCATCAAGCCGGGCCCAGTTTGCTGAGCACTGTGACGTGAAGCATCTGCTTATCCAATCAACACATACATGCACCTAAGGGCCAACTAAGACACAGCTCAAAGATCAGGACCTTGGGCTGGGAAGGTGGCTCAGTGGTAGAGTGCTTGCCTTGCATGCATGAGGCCCTGGGTTTGATTCCTCAGCACCACATAAGCAGAAAAAGTCAGAAGTGGCACTGTGGCTCAAGTGGTAGAGCGCTAGCCTTGAGCTGAAGAGCTAAGGGACAGCGCCCAGGCCCTGAGTTCAAGCCCATGATCGACCAAAAAAAGATTAGGACCTAAAAGGACATCAGAGACATGTAGCCAGACTCTATAAGTGCAAGCAAAAAGGACGTGGCAGGGTCTGAAGGCTGACAGGCAAGCATGGATTTCTGACCCCCTTCTCCCTTGGCCAGCTACACTACAAACCTTAGGAGAGCTGCATGTGCATTTTTTCTACCTGTAACTAGAGGTGACGATGATACACACCTCTAGCCAGGAGACTAGGGTAGAAGCCCACTATGGCACTAGCAAGAGCATCTTTGTTTCACTATGAAACTAAAGACAAACATTCCTGGACCTTCCTCTTCACCCTTCTCTCCCAGTATGCCCTGGATGAGACACGCTATCAGGAGCTGCTGCAGCCATCTAGTAATCAGGAGGTGTGTTTTCTTCAGAACTGCAACAACCCCTAACTCACACAGGAAGTACGGCCATTCCCCCTTCCCATGTGGGTGTTTGGCAGGCACTTCACATGCTTGTAAATCCTTGAAAGGCACCTAAGGGTCATCATCAGGCGGAGCAGGAGAAGCAGCTTGAAGCTGAGGGGAGGAAGCCTCCCCTAAGGGTTTCACAGAGGTGTGATGGGCAGCAGGGAGGTGGGCCACAGAGAAGCACCTAGGCACACTGGACTTCGCCCCACAGCAGCAGGAAGCATACAGACTGCAAGACTCTGGCCCTCCAGACCCTGCACGCAAGTTCTGTTCTGCTGCCTCCCATGGCACCAGCATGTCCACAGCAAGGGACGTCCACCCGGTCCTCTGCGCCTGTCTTCTCCAGCTAAATGCTTGTAAGAACTGTAGGAACAGTGAGGAGCACCTAGAGTCCGACTATAGCCAACTATGGGTGCTGGTGCTCATACTTGTCATCCCAGCTACTCAGGAGGCTGAGATCTAAGATGTAAGGATCTGAGGATCAAAGCCAGCCCTGGCAGGAAAGTCCGTGAGACTCCTATCTCCAGTTAACCACCAGAAAATTGGAAGTAGAGCTATGCCTCAAAGTGGTGAGCACTAGCCTTGAGCAGAAAAGCTCAGAGATAGTGCCCAAGCCCTGAGTTAAAGTCCTATAACTGACAAAAAATGGAAAAGAAAAAAGAAAACTATGGTGTCAGAAACCCAGACAGAGCAGCTGAGAGCAGACCAGGGCAGGGGAGCCCCCAGTGGGACTGGAAATAAAGGACAGCAACCACAGCCAATTGACGGACTGGTATCTGCCACGATGTTAACTGTTACACTTCTGCCCACACTGCTCTAGCTGTTTATTATATCACTAAGGGCTGAAATATAGTGAAAGACACTTGAAAATGTGAATGTGAAAGTGTCCCCAAGAAGAACACTCCAATTTGCCAAGTGTTGCGTGTACACCAGGCTGTGAACACCTGCACCAGCGCGGCTCAGCAAAGCCAGACAACCCTGGGAGCTACGCTCCACACCACGTGCATTTACCTACTGCTGTACCGCACTCTGGAAAATTTAACGCCACCCATGTCAGGTTCAGGGAAATGAGGTGACGCCATCACGACAGGCATCAGCCTGTAAGTTCAGCCCGTGCCTCTCTACCACAGGGCAGGAGGGGCCTGGGAAACAGCGGCCAAGCCAAGAACATTTCTAGAGGCCTAGTGCCCTCCTCGCCCAGCCCTCCAGAGTTACAGCACTTCTGCTCAGCAGCAGAAAGCCAAATTTGAACTGTTTTGCTTCCAGCCTTCAAACAAATATTCCAGGAGTTCCAAAATCTCTCCATGACATTGGTTCATAAGCTTCTTTTAAATGCCCGCATTGCCTGTATCAAGGGTCCAGTCTCTAGACTCCTACCACCACAACAAGAACCAACAACACAACATCTGAGCGAAGGAGGGCATCTCAGAATCAGGGGAAGCCGGGCACTGGTGGCTCACACCTGTAATCCTAGCTACTAAGGAGGCTGAGATCTGAGGATCACGGTTCAAAGCCAGTCCCGGCAGGAAAGTCTGTGAAACTCTTATCTCCAGTAAACTACCAGAAAATCGGAAGTGGCGCTGTAGCTCGAGTGGTAGAGAGCTCCCCTGAGCTGAAGAGCTGAGGGACAGCACTCAGGCCCAGAGTTCAAGCCCCATGATTGACAAAAACAAAAAATCAGAATCAGGGGAAAACATACAACATAGGGGTCCATCAGCTGCACTGGACATTGATGAAAATGAACTAAGCAACTCAAGGGCAGCGATGGGAGGGAGGGGATGAGAGGGAAAGAGCGAACAGCTGACACCAAGCAAAAGGCGAGACATGTACCTATCACACGACATGGAAGAAATAGTTGTACTGTCAAAACTTACAGAATTCACAAACTTTATAGACCAAGATGACAGTTTGCCTTATGAGGCTAAAATGTGTTTATGACTTTAAGTATCACTATCCTACAATATTGTGAAATTTATGTAATCACTTAATCTCGATAAAAAAGTATATTAAAAAAAGGGTATAAAAAAAAGTGCCGTGTGGCACCTCTGGTGTCAGAGGGAAGCAGAGGACCCTGTGGGGGAAGCACAGGGACCCTGGAACCTTGTGGTAAACCTGAAGCAGGCAGCGACCAGCAGTCAGGAGTGGGGACAGGGTGCCCATGCTGTGTGGCCAGCACACAGGTCCAGGGCAGGGGGCACAGGGACTAACCTGTTGGTTTCAAGCTCAGCATGGTGGCAATGATGGATGTGGAGCCCACAGGCCCATGTTTGCCATCCGTAGCCATCTGCTGGGCGCTGACTGGTGGGTACTGATGCTTCTGAGGTCATGAACCCAATAAGCCAGTAGCAATGTGGTTCTTCCAGAGACCCCCACACATGACCAGGCCCAGGAAGGCACCCTCATGCAGGGAATGCCCTGGCCTCTGGTGGCATGGCCCCTCACCTGACGATGGGCAGCTTGGTGAAGGGCACCGGGGGCAGCACGAAGCCATCCGAGAGAGTGATGAGCTCCATCGTCCCGGGGCACTTGGGCGTGTAGTTCTCTAGGCTTTGCGTCACATCTTTCTTTTCTGAAAAGGAATAAAAACAAAATCAGTTACTTAACAAAAGTAACAGTAGATGTTTTATTCAGAGCAACCCATGCCAGCCTACTGACTCTAATCTTCCAACACAAAAAAGGGATAGAAGCTGGGGCATGGCTCACATCTGCCATCCCAGCTGGAAAAGCTGGGATCAGGAGAATGTGGTTCAAAGCCAGCCTGGACAAAGAAGTCCACAAGACCCCTTCTCAACTCACAGCTGGGCACAAGGAAACATACCTTCCAGCCAAGCTACAGCGAAGGCTGAAATAAGTTCCAAGTCAGCCCAGGCAAAAAAGTTCATCAGGCCCGGCGCCGGTGGCTCACGCCTGTAATCCTAGCTACTCAGGAGGCTGAGATCTGAGGATTATGGTTCAAAGCCAACCCAGGCAGGAAAGTCTATGAGACCCTTATCTCCAATAAACCACCAGAAAACCAGAAGTGGCACTGTGGCTCAAGTGGTAGAGCGCTTTCCTTGAGCTGAAGAGCTCAGGGACAGTGCCCAGGCCCCATAACAGAAAAAAAAAAAAAAATTCATCAGATTCCATCTCAGCAGGAAAAAACTGAGCTTGAGAGTACATGCTTGCTATCCCAGCAACAGCAAGAAGCATGAAATAGGAGGATCACATACAAAGATCATAGTGTAAGCACAAGCCTGGGGAAAAGGAGGACCCTATCCCAAAAATAACCAGTGCAAGGAAGGGCCAGAGCTGACTCAGTAGTACAGCACCAGCTACCAAGTACAAGATCCTGAGTTCAAACTCTAATACCATCAAAAGAAAGAAAGAAAAAGAAAATCAGGCAGGGGTGGGGGGTAAGAGCAGTAACCACCAGAGACAAAAAGAGACTCCCCTGGAGAGGCCTGGACTCAGATAAAGCCCAGTTACTCTGCTGTAATCTAGGAGGCATCCACTTGCTGGGAAACAATCATGAGACTTTGTGGGGCTGGAGGGATCAAAGACACTAGAAAAATATTTTTTTCCATGAGTACTAAGCACTAAACACAATGTAGTGTGTCTGTATGACATATATTGAAGCAATAATCACAAGCCAATGTTCTGAAGCACATGGAAAGTGTTGTGAGAAAAGACCAAGAAGGAAGAAAGGAGACACAGGTGGTGGTGGCCATGTTTGCCTATTGTCCACAACATACTCTCACAAGGGTAAAAGCTCAGGATGACAAGTGGTACTACCTCCATATAGCACACAGAAAATCTGAGATTTGTCAGCACAGTGGCTCTATTCTGTAATCCTAGCTATTTGGAAGGTGGAGATGCAAGCTGGAGTCCAAAGCCAGCCTAGGCAAAAAGAAATTTGCAAGTCTGTATCTCAAGCAATGGCTGGGTCCAACAGCACACACCTGTTATCCCAGCTACAGGGGAAGTACAATGGCTGGACAGCAGTGTAAAGCTGTCATCCCCAGTGACAAGGAAGGATCACAGCCTGGCCATCCCAGACACAAAGTAAGAGCCTACCTTAAAAATTACCAACCTGAAAAGAGGCTGGAAGCGTGGCTCCTGTGATGGAGCCTAGAACCCTGAATGCAAGACCCTGAGTTCAACCTCAGTACTGCATACTGCAATCCTGCTGTGTGTGAGTGTGCATGTGTGTGTGTGTGTGTGTGTGTGTGAGAGAGAGAGAGAGAGAGAGAGACAGAGACAGAGACAGAAAGAGAGAGAGAGAGACTTCACATGGTGCCTTAAAGAATTAAGAAAATGACTGATTTGGGGGAAGGAAGTGGGCAAGGGGGTTCATGTCTTCAGGCATCTCTTTCCTCTATAAAATGCCAGAGAAAAGCTACTACAGAGGGCAAGGGGGCCTAGCAGAGAGAAGAGCAGCTGTACATAGCCGGGATGTCCCTCTGTGTCTACTGAGCCTGGTTTTCCTACAGGAAGGGGAAGGGAGTCACTAGAGATGATACCTGGAGACCAGCAACCCACAGACATGAGCCGACACTGATGTGGTCAGAGAACAGGTAGATATGGATGAGGGCGCTGCCCAGGCTAGGACCACCGAAATCGGTAGGTCTCAGGCAGCCACTGTCCAGGAAGCCGCCCAGCCGACATTTTCTGCTGAAAGCAGCCTTCTTTAGGGAGCAGGAAAGTGAGCAGAACCACTTTTAAATACAACATGGTAATGTTGATCTTCAACAGGGAAAAAAAAATCTTTAAATAATCAAATCATCTTCAATTTATAGATGATAAGTCTCCCCCAGGGCTCCAGCTGATACCATGCAAATTATCTAATTTGCCTAATGCTGGATAGAGCAGTTAGGGTTCAGGTGTCTTATTAGATTGAATTACACCAGCTCCATACATGCTCTCTGTAAGAGCTGCTAAAATACAGGAGGCAATGAATCTATCTGCAGTGCCAAATACCACATGCGAAACTAGAGAGAAGTCACAGAGTACCTGACCAGCCTCGCCCAGAGGAAGGCCTGAGGGCCACGCCGGGGTGGAACACAGAGTGTAGGCTCTCACCAGCCCAGACCCTCCTGATGGAGCTTCAGGCTTGCTATTTGCTATGGGGGATTCTGAGGGGTGAGGGACCTCAGCAGTCACCTTGACTGCAGCAAGAGCATACCTCTGCCACTGCACAACCAACAGCTCACTGTTAGCTGTGGTTTCATTGTAACCACGGCTGCAGTGTCCTGAGACTTCTTTTGGGGAAATATTGCCACCCCTACCCAACGCAGTGTCAGGAAGCAGGGCTCCTGGGGAGGTGTTTGGGCCATGGGGACCTCACGCAGAGGAACAAAGCTGGCTGGTCCTCCTGCCCCACAGAGGAGGCCTGACAGCCAGACCCTGTTCACCACAGCACAACAGAGCACACGGCCCCATGGTAACTGGCATCTGCACCCCAACCAAGCTGAAGGAAAGCTTGTAATAAAGCCTAATCATTTCCAAGCCTGTGATTTGGTCCTTAATTCGCTTCACTAAAAATCAATATATCTCATTTCATGTTGACCAGCACTTCCAACAATGATTTCAGTTAAATTAGAGCACCTCATGCCCTCAAGAGCACATTTTTCCACCCCAGAAATTAAAGAATTCATGCAGACAGAAGAACACCTCTAATGAAAACTGGCTGTCACCTAATTATAACGTTCTTTATAGAAGCAGAAAATGTGATCAGCAAACTTTTGATCACAAACAATTCATGGGCCATTTGGCATTTCAAGAGTTGATGTGGGCATGAAAACCGGCACATCACGATTTCACAGTTTATTCTTGTTTCTTCTTACTAACAACCTGAGACAGCCGTGTGTGCAGGAAGTCGGTTACGGTATTCTAAACAGGGAGGAGACAAAAAGGAGAAAACACTAAGGACTAAGGAAGAAGAGTACAGGGATATAAAACGGTCAGTGCGTCAATCCTGAACCGACACTTCCAGAAAGCCCCAGTTAACACCTGAGCTGTTTTTCTAAGAATATTATCCATCTTTCAACATCCTCATGCTGGCAGAGATGTGGAGAGAAGGGAACTGTGGAGCACTGTGGTTATGCGGAAAGAGGGTGGAGGCTCCCCCAGCAACCCACAATCCCTCTGCTGGAAGCACACCCGAGGGGCAGAAAACCCACACCTCAGAGACAGCCCCCCCCCCCAGTCACCGCAGCCCTGCGCACAGCGCTCAGGATACAGAAACAACCTAGATGTCCACTGACGGCATGAATGGATGAAGAGAATGTGGTATCTATTTTAAGATACACCAAAATCACCAGGCACCGGTAATTCATACTGTCATCCTAGCTACTCAGAAGGCTGAGATCTGAGGATCATGATTCCAAGTGAGCTCAGTCAGCAAATTCCATGAGACTCTTATCTCCAGTTAACCACAAAAAGTCAGAAATGGAGCTGTGGCTCAAGTGGTAAAGCACTAGCCTAGAGCACATAAAGCTCAGGGACAGCCCCAGACCCTGAGTTCAAGCCTAGGACTCTTGCATACACAGGAGATCCTGCTATTTGCCACAACATGAATGGACCTGGAGAACATTACATGAAGTGAAATACACTAAAAACAGAAAGAAAAAACTGCATAATCTCACCAATGGTAAGAAAATCCCAATAAGGACACAGAAGGTTTGCACAAACCAGCAAGTGTCTTCTAGCTGACACTCATGGAACACTGGATGCACAGCCGCAGGACACAGATTGTGGCTACCACAACACAGCCCGGGTTCCACCAGCACACAAACCTCAGTATGCTGTAATGACAACATTAAAGCAGAGCTCAGTCACAACCGTTCATCTACTTGCAGAAGCTGGAAGGCTAAGCCACACACAGAATTCCAGATGAGAAGAAAAGAAAATTTTCAGAGTTCTAACTCAACAGTAACAAAATGTAGCAGGCCAAAAGGAAACCACCTTTAGAGAAAATTTCATAGCTGTAAATGTTAAAATTAGAAAAAGAGAAATGTCTAAAGTTAATTACTTAACATGCCACTGTAAATATCAGGGGGGAAAAACAAAATGAATGATGCAAAATAAAGAAAACCAACAATGTCAAAAGTCGTCTCTTTAAAAAAGTCAATAAAACAATGAGCCCCTGGGAAAGAAGCCCAGTCCTGAACTCCTGGAGGAGAAGGGGCAGACCTATGCTGCTAGAGGAAGGGGATATTACAAACAGCACAGCCAGCCAGCCCGGGAGCTGATCGAACAGAGGAATTCCCAGAGGGGAAATGCCATAAGAAGAAAAGGACAATCTTAACAACCCTGTTTTTCTTGAATCTACAATCATAACTCATGAACAGAAGTGGCTAAGGGGGCAGGGAGGGACTCCTCTCCCAGATGGTCTCATGTTCACATCCAAGAAATAATGTTAATCTCATTCAAACAAGCTTGCAGAAAATAAAGGGGGAAGGACTTCCCCGCTTGTGTCCCGTGACCATTGTCACCCCAACACCACAGCTGGCAAGTAAATGAAAGAAAGCAGAACTCCACACCAACAGCCTGGAAGTAAAAGGACAAATGAGCATTCAGGATCCACCAAGAAGAAGCCACCCCAGGGAACACCCCAAGGCCAAATAACCTCTAGAAAGTCACCCTACAAGTGAGTGAAGCAAAGGTTTTAGCCCTAAGCTTTTCAACCTAGTGCTTGTTTCACCACACAGAGTGACTTCCTTGGGTGTTACTACACCCATTTTCTAGATGGGAAGCTTGAGGATTGTGATTTCATGAGGTTACTGAGGTAATGAGTGACTATGTTCCATTTTGACTCAAATCTGTAGACTCAAATGTTTTGCTTTTCTAATTCTGTGACACTTCCCATCCAGATTAGCCCAAGTTATTAGCAAATCCAGCCTGAAACAACCAATCCAATGTATGCAACGAATGAAGAATATCACTACATTGCCCAGGCTGGCCTCAAACTCACAATGCTGCAGTTTGTCCTCCAGAGTGCTGAGTTAAACCTATTACATAGCCAGAAGAATTGACTTTCCCCCACACACATAAACATTCAGGTAACATCATGGTGCACCTTCAAAGAATGAAAAAGTCACCTGCCACCATTACGAAGATAAATGAGAGGCCAGACCAGGTGGCATCCAAGATCTGTCATGAAACAAGAAAACAAACCTTTTCCTTAACAGAATACTGATGAACTGATAAGCTTGCACTGAGTTACACTAACTGTCTCCCATGGACATTACTTTATCTCTGTTCATCACTTAATTTACCTAGTGACACGCTGGAATCTCTGATAAGCAGTCATTCAAGTTTTCCAGAGATTAAATATTTCTCCATGCTCCTTTCAAGTATATAAACAGTGTACCAAAATGAATGGCAACTGTATTAAATCAATCAGCTCATTATATAATTATGCATTTTAAACACTACCTAGAAAACTTGTAAACATCTCTAGAGGTCTTGATGGAACAGCTAAAAGGAAAAAATCCTTACAAATAAAGACTTGGTGAGTGAGCAGAACCTGTACACCAAACTGTCAAGTCATGCTTATGTAAACCAGTATACAGTAACATAATGAAAATTAATTCTAAGCTGGGTGCCAGTGGCTCATGCCATAATCCTAGCTACTCGGGAGGCTGAGATCTGGGGATTGCAGTTCAAAGCCAGCCCAGGCAGGAAAGTCCGTGAGACCCTTATCTCCAATAAACCACCAGAAAACTGGAAGTGGCGCTGTGGTAGAGCACTAGCCTTGAGCTGAAGAGCTGAAGGACAGCGCCCAGGCCCAGAGTTCAAGCCCCACAACCAACAAAAAGAAAGACAGACAGACAGACAGAGAGAGGAGGGGGAAGGAAAGAAGAGAGGGAGGGAGGGAGGGAGGGAGGGAGGGAGGGAGGGGAAAGGAATAAATTCTATCATTTTAAATGACATTTATAAAAGTTTTTTAATAATGTGGAAATGTCTGTCATGTTGTATGGAAAGTCAAGACACAGAATTACATTTGAATTATTAATTTTAAAAATTAGAGGCTAGGAAGGTGGCTCAGTGGTAGAGTGCTTGCCTAGCATGCATGAGGCCCTGGGTTCGATTCCTCAGCACCACATAAGCAGAAAAAGCTGGAAGTGGCGCTATGCCTCAAGTAGATAGAACACTTGCCTTGAGCTGAAGAGCTGAGGGACAGTGCACAGGCCCAGAGTTCAGGCCCCACGACCAACAAAAAAAAATTGTATTATTAATTTATAAAACTAATTTTTAAATTTCTATTTTTTTTATTAATTTTTTTTTTTGGTCAGTCGTGGGGCTTGAACTCTGGGCCTGGGTGCTGTCCCTCAGCTCTTCAGCTCAAGGCGAGCGCTCTACCACTTGAGCTA
>NW_012267298.1:10833460-10851582 GCF_000151885.1 Dipodomys ordii
GATTCCTCAGCACCACATAAGAAAAAACCCGGAAATGGTGCTGTGGCCAAGTGGTAGAGCGCTAGCCTTGAGCTGAAGAGCTGAGGGACAGCGCCCAGGCCCAGAGTTCAGGCCCCACGACCGGACCCAAAAAAAAACAAAAAGATAAACACCAGTGCAGCGAAGACCCTGTGAAGCGCCTTCTCTCCCAGAGGAGAGAACCGAACTCAAGGCAACATCATGGTTGGCCTCCAACGATGGGAGCACCACGGATGCCTGACACAAGACAGACAATGTACCAGGCACCTGACACACCTAACCGCTACTGCTTCCCCACACACCTTAACAAAGGCAAGGCTGACTGTAGAATAGGGACAACAAAGGTCAAGACCAGATCTTAATCTGCAGAGTAAGTCAAAGCTCAGGAATTACTCCTAGCCCTGTGTGCCTTCTATCTCTCTACCACCGCCTCTCATTCGCAGTGTGCTCAGACCTCTCCCTTCCTTTTACAACTACCTGGTATTTCATTCAACATTCACTTAACAAGCAAATACTGGACTTCCACTCACAGGTGGACAGATTCCTACCTTACAGCATGCAGATGGCTCCTCATCTCAGGAATACTAACCTTATCCTCTACTTCCCTCCTCTCACTATGTCTACTGGGGTTAATGCTGTTCAAGAAGAAATTTGGGAAAAGGCAATGTTACATTAATTTAGTTCCCCATGGACTGACCACTTTCAAGGAAAAGCATTGCCAAATGACTGAAAGTAAAAAGTAAATAAGATGTGGCCCTCACCACCAAGGGGACAAACAGGAAATTACTCTTAGGACACAATGAATTGCTGAGTATGAAGTGAGGTAATGAGACTGTGAGGTAATGAGACTGTGCAAAGGAAGAACCTATTCATTTCTTCCCAAGAGGGGAAACAGAACACTTAAGGGCAGAGCCTAGTACAACAGCATTTCCACAAAAACATCTGATAAGTTTAAACAACAAAAAATGCCTGGTATACATGAGACAATCTCAGTATGGATGGAGAAAGTATGAATTCAGCTAAACTCAATTCTGAGCTCATTCTAAGCAATTAGTGGAATACAAGACAAGAAGAGCAACTTGAAGATGACTCCAAAAGTGTTAAGATTGCAAGAGTAGGAAAGACAAGGAATTCTGGTAAGGATCTCCAACATTTGAGGATCTGGTGTCTGTTAGATGCCAGGAGACATCCAGCAGACATTCAGCCTTCACTGAGAAGCTGACGCTCAGAGGTCAGAAACGGAAGTCCAAATATATAAAATCATGAGCAAATCTTTGTTTACAAATATATATATATATATATATATATATATATATATATATATATATTTCAGAGTGGCTCACTCCTGTCATCCTAGCTACTCAAGAGACTGAGATCTAAGGATTATGGTTCAAAGCCAGTGGAAGTAGAGGCGTAGGTCAAGTGGTAGAGAGTCAGCCTTGAGTAAAAAATCTCAGAGACAGTTATCCAGGCTCTGAGTTCAAGCTCAAGAACTAGCACCAAAAAAAAACGTATATCTTGAATGGACTAAGAGCTTCACTCTTAAATCAATACCATAAATCTTCAATGAAATACTTTTTAATTTATGTCTTCAAATATCCCTTTTATAATGTCTAGTTTTGTTTTGGCTTGGTACTCTACCAGTTGAGCCACACCTCCAGCCCTGTAATTTCTGATCTTAGTAACATTTTTTGTAACAAATCATTGTCTCAGATATATAACTAATTTCATAATTTTCCTGAAACCAGCTGTTCAGTTTTCTTCCCCAAGGTGCTGTGAGTGAAATAAACAAGTTCCTGCGTCACATTCCTGAAGAAATGCTGCTTCGCATTTAAAGTGGTCTTAGGACACGATGCTCACAGCTGCAGTGCTGCAAGCCTTTGCCCCACGGGAGTTTCTAATATCTCCAGAGGCAGGTGTGCCATGCTCAGGATGCTGGTCCTACAGGCCTGTGGACACTTCCCTCTGCTCTGCAGCCAGCCAGAGGATGTGTGTGGAGCTGGGAGGCTGGACCTCGGGCAGTATGCGGGGACTGCATCCCTTTCCTTTGCTGTCCATCCCATCCCCCCAAATGCAGTAACATGAGAGAGTGTCACCCGTCTCATCAAGATCAAGGCCTCACTGCAGCACAGCTCCACCAGCCAAGTCCCCATCTACAGTGACACTGATGAATGGCAAACTTTTAATGCATTTTCTTTGGGCCGAGTAGCAGAGTAATGACCTGGCGGCAAAATGAAGGAATAGCTGAATAAATTACGTCTGACATTTTCTATCTCATCCAATTCTTGTCTTTCAAACAAATAACAAGCACATCTAAGTTGATAGATAACCTCCTCCATACAGGGACAACGAGAAGTGTGGTGTCTGAGGCCAGCTGACACAGCCTTTGGTGGGCTCAGCTCCTGTCACTGTCAGCAAGAGGACCCACGTCCAGCAAGTGGGCCTGGCCCGCTGGAGACCATCGGGGGCAGTGGAGAAGGGTGACAGCCCAGGGCCCCTGGGCTGCACGCAATCCCAGCTCCTCCAGGAACTGCACAAGGATGCCTAACTAATCAACGTCTGCCTCCGCTTCCTCCCCATAAAATAAGCCTCCGCAACTTTGCGAGGTAAGGTTGATGCTTGTGAGGACCACATAGCAGCACCCCACAAGAAAAGTGCGTAACAACAACTGTCGCTAGACTCAAAGGCTAAGGCAGGCCATTTTCTCTCTGTGTATCCAAGGTGCCACATCTGTGGAAAAACAGAGAAGTACTTACAAGATAAATACTAGCTAGGCAGATGAGAAGATGAATTAATAACCTTAGTATGTCAAGACTGTGACCTACTAGCATGAGGCTGAGCCAAGCAGGACTAGAAAACAGGTTGGGCTCAGCCTGAGAGCCAGGCCGGCAGATGGGAATGGCCATGGCCTCCAGCTCCATCACATCGGGGCCGTGCAGGCCAGGGTGTGCAAGACCCACCTGCCCTGAGCCTCTGTCGGCAAAACGGCTGAGCGGGGGCCAATCGAGGCTGCACCTGTGGATGCTTGGTAAGCATCCAAGTGTGGCAGGGGGTTCCACGTGCTGCAGCAAACTTCCAATCAAAACCACAAAATCAGAACAGAACCGGAGATCAGCACTATGAAGGCAGCTAATAACAGAGCTCCCGGAGCATGGAGCAGAGCTCCGCTGCTGGAATCAGTTGGTCACATCAGAGATGACAAGGCTGTCCCTGAGCAAGTGACAAGCTGTTCACACCACACTGCTCCCTCTCCTGCCCCCTCAGTGTCCCCACCACAGCCTCCTCACTGTCTCTAGGAGCCTGACACTGGCTACAGGAGTGCCCCCTGCTCTAACTTGGGGTGTCATGCCAGTGACACCAATAGTGGCACCTTCTTGTTCTTGGCTTCCCAAAATGCATCTCTTCTAAATCCTGCTGTCCTCACAAAAGGACACTGAGGGATCTTGCTTGCCTTTCTATTATTTCAGAAGGCGGGGGGGGGGGGCAGTAAAGACCCAGAGCAGGCTGGCACAATCCTGGGAGAGTGGAGACATCAAAGGGTCTCCACTCAGGGGCCCATTGAGACCAGAAGTGTTAAGGAAACTAAAGCAGTAAGTGACAGCCTGTGGTTTCAATCCCAAATCCATACTGGAAAATAAAGTAGATGGTAATAAATGCCCATGTGGATTGCACCTAAGAAATCCAAACTACCTAAAGCCCCTGGGCGCCTTGTCTTGGGAGGGTGGGGGGTGAGCACAGAAGGCAGTGATCTTGGCTTCTCCATATTGCTCTTGTTCCCCATCCCAAAGACATCCAGGCAATCTCTCTAACTCACTCCCAGAGCCCTAGACCTTGTCCCTCCTTCCCTCCTTCCCTCCTTCCTTCCTTCCTTTCTTCCTTCCTTCCTTCCTTCCTTCCTTCCTTCCTTCCTTTCCCAGAGAGAGATGTGGGCAGCACCTTCCATACTGGGCAGCCTCCTTTGTGCCCAGCTCCAGACTGATTCTTGCTCACGGCTCCATCACCCTGCCCAGCCCTTTCAAGCATCAGGATCTCCTTCCCAGTGCCAGAGTCTACAGAGCTGCAAGTATCATGTGTTCTGTGGTAGCTGGACTGTATCTAGGAACATCAACAGCAAATACCTGGCCTAGGCCTCGGCCACTTCAAGTTCCCAAGCCTTACTGTACAGCCTGGGCTCTAGAGGCAAGTCCAAGGTCACATCCAGTCCTGCTTAAGGCCAGCTGAGCCCAACTTGCGAGAAATAAAAGGAAAACAAAAGAGCTGCCTTTCTTGCTCAGCGTTTTCCCTAACCACCCCATCCCTAACCAGGACCCTCCCAGATCCCATGCACCTGCCTGAGCCCCAACATCTCCCAGAACTGGCTCACAACTCAATCCACATAGTTCTGTGAAGAACCAAGACTTTAGCAGGGATTGGAGAGTTTGCTTACTCTTCTCCTCAAGGTGGCTCAAAAGCATCCCATGATATCAGGTCAGTACCTTGCAACGGCCGAGGGGTATTATCATTATTACTCCTGCCTAGCCCATCTATTCCTGTAAGTGTGGGTGTCCCACAGAGATACAAAACACAAAGTTGTCCTGGGTGTTACACAATAAGTAAAATATCAACTATGTTAGGGAGAGGGGAAAATAAATGCCTGTTCTTGGTGGGTTTTTTTTTTCTATCTACTGCTGCCTGAAAAAAATGGGACTTGTGATTCACATCTGCCATTAAAATCGTCCCGTGTCCTCTTAGGTGAGCTGGTGATGACTCCTGGGCCCTCTGCACAGAGCTTGCACAGAGCTGGGGCAGGGAGGCTGCAGCAGCCTCAGCCTCGTACAGGGCTTGGCAGTGTATGCTTACAGACACCTGGGGGCACAGCTGCCCTCCCCCAGCCCCTGCCCATTTAAGGACACCACTGCCCTCTCTCAGTCCCTCCCATTCACAGGAGACCATTGCCCTCCTCAGCCTGAACCCATCCACAGGAGGCAGCTGGATCACACAACTTTGAACCTAGGACAGAGATGGCCAGGACTGAGATGCGCAGGCCAGTCCTTGGGAGGAACTCTGTACCTAGACTCTCCTTCTGCAGGATCCAGGAAGGCTGCAGCTGCTCCTGTGGCTTCACACTTCTCCACTAAATGCTGTGACATGAAATAGTTTAGACCCAAATCCCATCCTTCAGCTTTGCTTCCTGTCCTGCCTAACTCCTGTAACTTACCAGGAGAATAATCATGGGATCAGCCATAAAAGACAGGTCCATTCCTCAAAATCCATCCCAGGATAAAAACTCAGGATAGTACTCAAGAAAAAAAGTGAGAGGGAGGCCACCTACAAATACTCTACAAATACCCTCCACAGAACACACTCACGGTACAGAACACACGCATTACCGAACACAAGCATTAGAAGGGGGATGAGCTTTCTGATGGGTTAGTGGGGACAGGGAGGGAGAGGTTCTGAAATGGAAAAGCACTTGGCGCAGTCAGGAAACACACCCATGCAGCCAGTGTGCTCACAGCACCAGCAAGTTCACACATGTTGAGCTGACTCTCCTTTCAGTGAGATGCCGTTTCAGGTCCAGCTATGGTTTAAATGTCAGATCATACTGAGGAAAGCCATCCTGCAATGGCACCGCGCACTTCTGGCAGCTGTGGCCTCCTGCAGGGAGGTCCCGCCCCTCAGGCCCGCTACACTCTATAGATAAGATACACTCACACACACATCCCCAGTCTCCACACTGGGCAGGTCCCAGGGCACAGGCTCCATTCACCTCCTGCTGTTGTCATCCCCACTGGGGCAGGGCTGAGAGCCCGGTTTGACCACTGAATAGGCACTTCACAGGCACAGTGGCCAGGACACAAGCCCCAAAGCCCATCAACCTTGGAATAAAAATCCATTCCGGCAAGGAACAGGGGCACAACTAGAGGGCCTTAAAAGAGTTCCACTGAAAGTGTTCCAGCTGGTAAACAAACACAGTGAAAAAACACCCAACTCTTCACATTATCAAGAAAATATAAATTAAAACCATCAGGCGACATTCTATACACTGAACCAGAGGCACTGCTGCCAGAAGTATAATTAGAACAATCCTTTCAGAAGGCAATTTGGCGATATGTCTCAACAGCAATACTAATGCTTAGAACGGCTGACCAAGTAATAAGCCCTCCCCTGTCAAATTTCTCTCCTGCAACAAAGACTAAGACTCAAAGATATCTCTGTCTCCAGGTAGACCGCTGTGATCAGTACACATATCCATAACTATATAAGAACTGAAAGAGGATAGTTTAAACAAGATTCAAAGGTGTGTGCACAAAGTGACAAGAGGACACAGAACCAGGCACTGAGGCCAGTGTCTGCCTCACAGAAGCCAGAAGAACAGCAGGACTGAGAAGTGCATGCATGGGCGCAAGGACAGGAGGGAAGGGCTGTGCAGAGATGTACGCAGCCATGAGACACAGTTGACAGAGAGGTGCTGTCCTCTGCATGTGTGACAAGACAGGCATCTGGTGAGGGGTGGGGTGCTGAGGAGGGAAGGGTGGGATGAGTGGGCACAAGGGGTCATGTTCAGCAGAGACGCTGCTCTGGGGTCCTGCTCGAGGTGAGATGTGATGATCCAGGCACACTGGCCCACCCATGGCAGGGGGGGGGGAGCAGCACAGGGGGACTGAGGCAAGCGGCAGGAAGGAGCAAGGCTGAATGGCAAGCAGCAGTGGGGGTTCCTATCCCACTGCCTGCAAATCCAGCCTCTCCCTGGCAGCCATCCCTCAGCAATGCTGGCGAGCTTCCTGCAATCTCCTGCAGCATCCCTGCAGAAGCAGAGCTGCACCACCAACATGAAGGTGCGATGACTGACAAGATCATGAAGACAGTAACTGGCCATGGCCACTCGCCAGGAGCCACTGCTGTTGGAGTCACGTGGTGAGTACAGGCCACCAAGACCATGTCAGCCCGGATGGGCCATTCTACCCCATGCGCAGGTCCACATCACTGCTGTCAGCCAGCTGTGAGTCGCCTCACCTCAGTAACCAAGGCTCCGTGCCTAGTGGCCTTCACTCAGCCTCCCTTCCCCAGACTGCTCACCAAGGTGAGCCTGTCCCTGAGGCAGAGGCCCCGCGGGGAAAGAGCTTCAGCCAGAGCCTTGGATGAGACCCAACTGGCCTGCGGGATTCTGTGCTGGGCGTGACTTCCTCTGAAGTGCAAATGGCTTCCTTTCAGAATCGGTGCAGGGATGAGCACTGGGCCTGTGTTCACAGGCATGGCTGAGGCCTCCGCATCCTATCAGCCTGCAGCTCTACAGGGAGTGGCTGCAGACAGGTCTCATCAGCACACTGCAGGAGGATGACATTTGCCTTTCTCTTAATGGCCATTGCAATGCTACAGTGACACAGTCCCAGAGCCACAGGCAAGCAAAACCTAAGGCAAGTTGTGTCCCCCACCCCATTAGGGTGCACTTACTCTCTCCAGCTGTACATTAACCATGCCCCAGGGTGTCCAAGGAGGAAGACAGCAGGCAGGGGGGAAGAACAGTGAGGGAGCTGGCCAGAGCTATGAGCATCAAGGTGGAGGGAAGGCCAGTCTCCTAAAGGAGAGGCCACTGGGAGAAAGCCCTGCTGTATGAGGACTGTTGCACTGGCTCACTCACATGGGTTCTGGGTGGGAAGCACCTGGCCTGGCACCAAGGGACCCAGAGGCGCTGTGGGGAGTAGAAGATCAAGTAAGATGCAATAAGGGTCGAAAAGAGGAATGGGGGAAGGAGGCAAAGAGGAGCCAGAATGCATTCCAGAGAAGTAAGGGGAAGTCTTAAGCAAAGACATAATATGATCAGATTTGCAACTAAAGGAAATCTTAGGGCAGTACACAGAACAAAACCAAAGGGTGGCCAGAATGGGGTCAAGGTAGGAACTCTCAGCTGAAGAAGCATGCCAGAGACAGAGCAGCAAGAAGGCCCCAGAGATAAGAAGGCCCCCAGGGCAGACACAGCCTCAGGCATGTGTGCAAGATCACTGCAAGGGCCGGGGCTTGCATGACTGAGTGAGGAGCAACACTACCAATGAGAATGGGGAGATAGGGGCATCCACAGGGAAGCCAGAAGCTGCAGGCTGCATCCTCTACTGATTGCATCCGTAAATGGCCCTTTGTGCCCAGGGTCATCCACAGAGTGCCTCTTGATATCTATTGTGCAAACCTCTGAGTATACTTACATGGGAGAATTATTTGGTATGGGAATTATTTCTTGGTAAAATCATCTGTTAGCTTTTAGAAGCCTATGGCAATGAGAGACAAAAGCGTGGCAGGCATGTGGCAGGGTAGACACCCACTGCATGCCAGTTCCCAAGCCACTGCCCAATACCCAGCGTGGGTGCAGGGAAGGAGCCTGGAGACGCGGTGCCCATATTTCAGATGCTATCTGCCTTGGGAACACAATTACCTCTATTCACAAACCTGTTAGAATCCCAGCAACAGTGAGGGACTGAGGCTAACGAGCCAGATCCTGACCTCCTCTACCCTGTCCACTGCCCTGGAGAGGAGGCTGGTGGGCACCATGTTCTGTGAGTGGAGTCCACATGGCACCTGGGTTACCAGAACTAGGCTCCCGTGTGACCACAGCTGAGTGGCAGACTCCCTGCACAATCTACTGTACATGATGGTGGCAAGGCAAGCCCCCCACCTCCACCCCTCAGGGCTGGGCTTCAGCACATTCAGAAGCCCAGTTGTCCTGACCATTGTTCTGCTCTGCTTTGTTCCGTTCTGCTCTGTTCCATCTTGTTCTAGTCCATTCTGTTCTGTTCTGGTTTCCCCTAGCTTACACACACACACAAGAGAACACATGCAATAAGTGTCTTTATAAGACTGGCTTAGAGAAGTGGTTCTGTGGCTCACAATAGTAGAGTGCTAGCCTTGGGCAGAAAAGCTCAGGGACAGCATCCAGACCTGGAATTCAAGGCCCACAACTGACAGAGAGAGAGAGAGAAAGAGAGAGAGACTAGTTTATGCCATTTAACATGATGTTCTCAGTTTCATCCATTTTCTACCAAATGATATCGTTTCATTCCGTCTGCATGACAAGCCCTGAGGCCTGGGATGCCAATGGCTCTGTGAATCCATGCTATAACGCCACGGAGGCCTTGCACCTGCGCGTCCAGACAGGAAACCTCCAGAACAACTTGCAAAAACACATGTGCTCATTACCTTGCCCATGTAATTGTAACCCCTCTGTATGGTACTTTCACAATAAAACCCAGCAAAGGCCCCGGGAGTGCAGACCTTGCTGCGCGTGAGCCGCCGTCCTGCACAGGTGGGTGGCTGGGGGAGGGGCGGGGAGAAGCGGGAGACACCCAGGTGGCACTGTCTTCAACCGCAAGTGCACTTGGCTATCTCTGCAGTCTCTCCCTCCTGCCGCACTTCCAGGCCACGTTTACAAATGCTCGTGGCCAGGCAGCTCTTTGGGGGAAAGGTCATCCACTAAATCAATGTAACTACCACTTCAAGATAGCAAACCAACACAGAGAACTTTCCACATCTTACTTGACCACATGAGAAAACAGAGCCTCGTGAAGGACTTACTGATGGATTTGCTGAGACAGTAATTAGTGGGGAGATGAGTGGAAAGATCTTCACAGCCCCCCGACTTCTGTCTCCTCAGAAGACTCCAACTAGCCAGACACAGCACACGCCTGTGTTTCAGAACATAGCAGCTGGTCCAACAGTTCATGAAAGGCCCAAGTTCTACTGAGCATGACCTCTAGCAACTGTTAGGGTCCCATAAGCACTTTATGGGCAAACAAATGTTCCCACTACCTACACACACCCAGGCAGGACCTCTTACACTTCAAACTCCCCTAGCGATCATGCTGCGGCTTCATCAAAGACAAAAGGCTACTTGTGCCTGGCAAGAACACAGAAACAGGGGAGATACTGTCCACCAGGACCTAGCCACACACAACAAAACCCAGAAAGGAGGACACTGCTATCCTAGCTGCCCCCGTCCTGTAATTGCCTGACCAGGTCCCCTCGGGGCTGTCAGTCATCCACACGAACACAATCTCTTCTAGCCTCACTCTTGGAATGCCGTGGAATGGAAAGCCTACCGTGGCTAATTCCAACTCACACGTGAAGTCTATTTTCTCTTCCAGAACTTGTAGTAGAACTCAAGAGACAATGAAAAAAAAAAAAAAAAAAAAAGAAAAGAACGACTTTCAGGATTGCAGACTAGAGAGATGCCCTGAAGAGCAATCAGCACAAAGCAGCTGAGCCGAGGCCGTGCTCATGCCTCCACAGGAGCCTCTCACCTTAGCAGGTAATTAAATGCAGTGCAAGCAAAGGCAAAGGTGTCCAAACCAGAGGCTGAGGAAGAGGCCACGGGCTGAGAGGAAGGTGTAACGCATGGTGAGAGCCAGGAGAGGCCTAGAAGAACAGGGCAGTGCCCTGAGAGCTCAAGAAGTAAAAAGAGGAAGGACGGGCAAGGGCAGGTGGAGCCTGGTACCTGGTACCCAGACCAGGGCTTCCATGAGCCAGCAAAGTCTCTCAGTCAAAAGAACCCCAGTCGGAACACACTCACCCTGATCTGACAGGAAGTCCAGCATGGTCTGCAGAAGAAAGGACAGGTGTCGCACAGCCAGGGCAGGGTCCCCCATCCTCCGGGAGGCGTAGACCAGCTCGTGAAGCAATCGCATCTGGACGGCGGCCCAGCCTCTGTGTGTTCCTACAGCGAAAGTCAAAAAGTGTCACAGAGGAAACATGCTCAGTGTCACATGTAAGATCTGTCTGGCAACTCAAACACAACAGCTTCAACCGTCACACTCAAAGACCACAAAAAGGGGCTGGGAAGGTGGCTCAGTGGTAGAGCACTTTCCTTGCATGCCTGAGGCCCTGGGTTCGATTCCTCAACACCACATAAGCAGGAAAAAAAAAAAGACCACGAAAAATATTGCCCTGTGTGTAGAGAGAGGGGGGCAATGGGGAACAGAGGAGACACTCCTGACTGGCATGCTTTTGTATATTAAAAACATACATTCTCTCTTCTGCAGAGATATAATTTCAAAATACTTCATGAAAATAACCCTCATAAGCTTGCAGTAAAGGACTATGCTCAAGACAATGCTACGGTCAGTAGGCCTTCAGTACCAACGGCCAAAGACATTAAATTTAAAAGTACAGGTTTGCATAGAAATTGAGGGACAAAAGGTGAACAAATGCAGCAGTGGTACTCAATAGACACTGTATTGAAAATGAATGATACAACTTGTGGGTGGAGGGAAAAGCTGGGAAAGAATGAAGGGGTGACACTGTCCAAAAAGAAATATACCCCTAACAATGCTCAATAGGAAATGTACTCATTACCTTACTCATGTAACTGTAACCCCTCTGTACAGTATCTTTACAATAAAAATAATTTTAAAAATAGGAAATGTACTCATCACCTGACTTATGAAACTGTAACCCCTCTGTACATCATCTTTATAATAACAATAAAAATTAAAATTTGAAAGTACAGGGTTTAGGGCTGGGAAGGTGGCTCAGTGGTAGACGGCTTGCCTTGCATGCATGGGGCCCTGGGCTCAGCACCACATAAGCAGAAAAACCCGGAAGTGGCGCCATGGCTCAAGTGGGGCTAGCCTTGAGCTGAAAAGCTGAGGGACAGCGCCCAGGCCCAGAGTTCAGGCCCCATGACTGACAAAAAAAAAAAAAAGTACAGGGTTTAGTGGTGGTAGAGCAATACTGAGTTCAAATCCAGATCTTAGGCTAAAAAAAAAAAAAAAAAAAAAGTATTTCTCTGAAGCATGAGAAGAATGCAGAAACCTGGCTAAACTAGGTAAAGATGTTACCAAGGGATTTAAATAGCTGTCCTCCTCCCTCCCTCCCGCCACCCCCAACACGGCATGTGTAAACTAATAGCGGAAATCTCAGCGCACGGCCAACTGAAACACCACAGAAGTGTACAGTCTTTGATTCCACTTCCCTTTTGTCAACAAATACTGTGAACCCCTTTATGAAGAAGATGGAAGGCTCAAGATGTGTGGTGAGCGGCAGACCAGCAAACGCAATGCCCTCAGTGGGATCCACAGAACTGCCAAAAAATAAAAATAAAAAAAAAACAGGATGTGCCGTGGGGAAGGAACCCTGGTGTTAGAATGCAGAGAAACAGGGGACCAGGGATGTTTGGGGGGATAACCAGACACAAGTGCCAGTCTGATACCAAGACATTGCTGCCTCCACCAGGCCTCCTTCTGCTGCCCCAGGCAGGGCTCCTGTCCCTGGTGAAGGCTCCCCAGGGACGTCCGGTGACCTCAGCTGCAGGCTTCGCCATGCTGGGGCACAGTGAGGGCTCTCCAGTAGAGACTGCACCCTAAGCTCCGCTCTCAGCACGGCCAAGGAGAGGCAGGCAAGCTGAGTCCCCAACTCCTGCCCAAAGAGGTAGCTCATTCCCACCGTTCCCCTGATCTGAGACTTAGGTCACAAAAGCACACCAGGTGCATCAGGCCCATGCACGATGACCACTCACTGAAATGGTCAATTAGCAAGCATTTACCAGGAACCTATTACCACCAGGCACGACCAGAGCGGGGAGGGGATAAAGTGTCTGCCCCTGGGGGCTCCCTTTCTTCTTCTTTTTTTTTTTATTGTGAAAATGCTGTACAGAGGGGTTACAATTACATGGGCAAGGTAATGAGTGCATTTCTTATCAAGCATTGTTGCCTCCTCCTTTGTTTCCCCTTCCCATCCCTTCCCAGCTCCCCCTCCCGCACTCCCCCCTCCCCCGGGGCTCCCTTTCTTGCAGGGCGCCCAGCAATGCGTCCTTGGAAAGCAAGTGTGCTGAGGAGACACAGCAGCTCATGGCACAGCTGGTGGGGGGGGCGCCACGCTGGCTGGCAGCGAGGAGGTGGTCTCCAGGAGAAAGTGACCAAACAGAACTCTAGGACACAGCAAGCCATTTCAAGCATGGTGACCATTTATCATAAAGTCTCCAGAAATGCCAGCTGATAAATGCTAATGACATTATGACTCAATGAATTTAATGTGGTTAACACAAAACGGCCGGCCTCTGACTCTAGCTGTGAAATGATTGATGGTGCCACCTGTTTTCCTGTCTTTTCCAGAATGGATTCTACACTTATCAGATCTCACTAATGAAGTAAAATTACCTATTTGTGTGTCAAACTCCCCCACTCAGGTTATGAGTTCCCAAGTGTGAAGACTGTTATTTCTGATTTCAGTGCACAGCCAGCATGGAAGCAGGCAATCAACATTGCCAGATGAGAACAGGGAACACGGAAGGAGCCTGTCCCACCGCCAGCCAGCACGGATTGCTCCCTCCTGAACCGAACTGTGGCTGCCTATAATACCCACTGGCAGGGGGCTCTTCCTCCCATGACCACTGCTGACCTCTTCTCAGACCCTGTCCTGCATCGCCCTCTTCTCTCTTCAAGCCACAAACTTCAGCTGACAGAGGCGCAGTGAGGCGCCTAGAAGCTCGTGATTTTGTTTCCCCCCTCAACCCTGCACTGGCAGTCAGGAATACATCTTCTTCATTCATCCAGGGACCCTAATACCTAGCAGGAAGCCTGGTGCACAGTTGGTTCTTAACTAGCATACATGTCAAGATAAAAGCCTAGCTGTTCAAGACAGGCATACTCAAGTACATGAGGCTAAAATGAGCTACCTTCTAGAACCTGCTATAAAATATTCCAGCAAAGAATGAACAAAGGAAAAAGGGTAAAAATATTACCGATGTGGTAAAACATAGACACAATGTAATCTAGGTGATGGGCTGATTATACTCTTCTAATTGTTGTATATTTAGGGTATTTCTTAACAATTTATTCACTGAAATTCTTAGAGTTCCCAACACACACACACATACACACACGGCCCTACTTTCCATCTAGGGTGCTTCTCATCTTCCAGAAACCTCTTGGAATATAAAATTTTTGCTCTTCATGCAACAACAAAAAAGGAAGAGTGAGACACATTCCTGCAGTACTCCCATGTGGTCAAAAGAAGCGAGGGCTGGGTCAGGCCAGGCACTGGCCTATAACGCTAGCTAGCTACTCGGGAGGCTGAGATCTAGAGGATCACAGTTCAAAGCCAGCCTGGGTAGCAATATCTATGAGATTTCATCTCCACAATAACCAGCAAAAATCCAAGCTAGATATGACTCAAGTTGTAGAGCACCAGCCAAGCCTGTACCAGGCCCTGAGTTCAAAGCTCAATATCACCAAATAAAAAAGGAAAAGCTATGGTCAATGCTAAAAAAGAAAGAAGAGTAATCCGGGTACCGGTGGCTCACACCTATAATCCTAGCTACTCAGGAGGCTGAGATCTGAGGACCATAGTCCAAAGCCAGCCCGGGCAGGAAAATCTGTGAGACTCTTATCTACAATTAACCGCCAAAAAAAAAAACAGAAGTGGCATTGTGACTCAAGTGGTAGAGTGCTAGCCTTGAGTTAAACAGCTGAGAGACAGCACCTAGGCACAGAGTTCAAGCCCCATGAAAGCAAGAAAGCAAGAAAGGAGTGAGGGAGGGGGAGGAAAGGAAGGAAGGGAGGGAGGGAGGGAGGGAGGGAGGGAGGGAGGGAGGAAGGAAACTTAAAAGGATTAAGAAGCCACGTGTGCCATACCACTCCTAGGCATCTACCCTGAGCATCATGAGCAAGAATATGGTTAAGGACACCTGCACATCCACGTTCATTGCCGCACTATTCACAATAGCGAAGATGTGGAAAAAACCCAGATGCCCCAAAATAGACGTGTGGACCCAAAATATGTGGTAACTATATACAATGGAATTTTACACAGCCATTAGAAAGAATAAAATAATGTCATTTGCAAGGAAATGGATGGGACTAGAACAAATCATGTTATGGGAGGTAAGCCAAGCTCAGAGAGACAAATGGTGCATGTTCTCCCTAATATGTGGAAGTTAGATCTAAAACTGGGATAGGACAAAGTACATAGGATTCTAGACACTCACAGTGAGACCAAAAGGGGATATGCTTCAGAGAGACACATAAAGGCGTAATGCCTAAGCACTTCTTCATATTTATATAAAGTAACATACAGATTGAAACAAACTCCAAGATGTGGAAACAGAAGACTTTTTTCTTAATTTGGTTTTTCTTTTTCTGATGATTCTGTATTCTTTATAATATACATATTATATATATACATATATATATATATATATATATTTACGTGCACCTCTATGGGAGGGTGTGGGTGGCAAATCCAAGGAAAAGGGTGAAAAGTGCAGCAGTGGAGAGCACAGGACACTGATGAAAGTGAACTGTACAGCTTGTGAGCAGAGATGGGGGAGGGCATAGAAGAGAAAGAGGGGAACAGATGTCACTGTGCAAAGGGAAATGTACTTACTACCTGACACATGGAAATGTAGCCCCTGTATATCACCTCCAAAATAACAAAGTAAATTTTTTTTAAAAAGGAATCCATGTGTGATTAAACTAGTCAGACCTTCAAAACAGCACCACACTAAGAGAGCTGTTTTCACACACAGGAATCGAGCAAATTTAATTTTGCTCATTTTTTGAATATTTAATAAGCCAGTTCCTCCCACAGGTAATCATGGGTAAGACTGTATACACTTTCTCAGCAGTAAATAGTGTGTAAGTTGTAACTTTCCTGTGATTCAAAGTGTTCCTCCTATAAAATACTAAAGTTCGTGTGTGTGTGTGTGTGTGTGTGCGCGCGCACACGCGCCAGTCCTGAGGCTTGAACTCAGAGTCCAGGCAGTGTCCCTGAGCTTTTTAATGTTATGCCACTTGAGCCACAGCTCCACTTTGAGCTTTTTTGGTGCTTAATTAGAGATAAAAGTCTTGGAGACTTTCCTTTCCAGGCTGGCTTTGAACCATGCTCCTCAGAGCTCAGGCTCTTGAGTAATTAGGATTGCAGGCGTGAGCCATCAGTCCCAGCCTAAAGTTCTTCAGACAGACTTGCAGCATGTGACTCCATGGCAAAGTTCTCGTGCTGCTGGCCACGGACGTCTACTGCCCATGACAACAGCTGCCACGTACAGACCTGTCGGCTGCAGCAGTCTCCTCCGCTACCAGTTCCTGGGGGAAGACTGTGCAGCCGGCAAGCCAGAGACTCTTCCCACACAGCAGCAGGCTCAAGTGCTAGTGCACAGGGCACGCGGCTGACCCTGCGACCCCACGCTGACATGCTCACTTCAGGAACGAGACAGAACACAGCCCAGGACTGAGAACACTGACCTGATACCTTCTCTTCACAGGGACTGGATTTTGGTAGATTTCCATTTCGTTCTCTAAGAAGTGTTTAAAATGGTCCAGGGCATTAGGGGACATGGGCTTAAAGTGGTGTTTATTTTTAGATAGAAGTACAGTGGGCTGACATTTACCATTTTTACTCTATTTGATCTCACTCGCTGGCCTTCTTTCCCTGACCTCTCCATGAAACGCTGACAAATGTCCCTCCTGAGTCAGAAGCCCAAGTAAGGACTACCAAATCCCCCGCAAGCGTGTTTGTTTATATTTTCCAAAAGAAATCTATTTCAATCATCAGACCAACAAGTGAAGAGCAAGAAACACAGTACTGCAACTGCCCACAAGATTGGGTCCTCCGTTAAAGGTGGAGGACCCTCCATGGCCAGCTGGGAAAACTAGCTGAACTAATCTCTGTTCTCATACGCTCATGCGCTGCTGGAGAAGGTGAATGTTGACTAATCACCCCAAATGTTTTCTAATCTACTTACAATTTCAAGAAATGGAGTGAAAAATAACAGGATTCTGTCTTTCTAGGAAAGACAGAAATAAGAAAACTCCATTTAGGTAGAAGGGACCCTAAGGGTCTTAGAAGGAAGGGGTCCAGCTGTGACCTAAGGGATGGCTGGGAGTAAGATAGGGAGAACAAGAGAAGCAGATCCCTGCGAGGAGGAGGGGCCAGGCGGGACTCTGTGAGCCAAGTGTCTCACAGAGAGACTGGCTGCGTTAAAGAAAGGGAAGATCAAGATGGCGTCTGCACAAAACCCAGCGGCTTGCTTTTGCTCTGACACTAGCCTGGAGCGATAGAGGAGAAGTGTCTCGGAAGCATACCCAATGGGGACACAAAACCTCGAAAAAACATGCTTCTTCCTACCGTCTCTCCACAAGCAGCAGTGAGACTACTCTAAAAACTTTCTCTTCTGTCTTCACAGGTACTACTTCGCACTGTCCAAATTTCTTCATCATACAGGAAAATCCAGTTGGAATGCTAAACTCTCCCTTCTCAAATTTAGATTTCTTCCTGTCCACCAGTTAACCATTAGCCTTCTGACTGGACACGCCGTAAGTTCCTCTGCTCTGTCCAGATCTCAGTCCTGAAATTCCAGCCAACACTACAAAGAGGCCAGCCAGGGGCTGGGCCATTGACACAGCTGTCCTTGCAAAGGACAGCACTGAAGGCCTTCCATGCCTTCCAGGCCCCACTGGAGAAGTTAGTCAGAACACCTCCCTAATAGGTCAGCTGCAAAATGTGAAGACCGTCCTAAGTTCCTCACGGGTGTAAATTCAACCCCCTTGGAACGCCTCCCCTCCAGACATACATCCCTACTGCACAGACACAGAACCAGACATCAGAGGGCTTGGCTGTGGTCATATAACAAGGTCTGTAGCCTCTGTACCCTAGACGTCAGCAAACTGGGAGTAAGGTACTCAGTGAAATTGCTTGCCAAGAGGCCACAGCTTGCCCTGGTGTGGATCAGACTCCCCCTCTGGGCCTGTCTATAGAGCCCCAGATGTGAGGTTTTGCCCTTACCAGGTGTCAGAGGAGAGAATCACGCGGCCCTAAGCTGGGCTGATGCCAAACAAGTGTGCCCGGTGGCCTGTACTGACAGTAGCTGAAGGCAACCACTCACGCGGGACAGCGGCTGCTCTAGACGCACAGTAGGGCTAACAATGATCATAGTGCACTGCACTCACAAATTGACATGTTGACTGAAACTCCTTGGTCTGACTATCTAACGATAATTAAAACTGTTTTTCAAAAATAAAGAAAAATGTAAATTCCTCTAAAAGGTTTCAGAGGGCTGGGAAGGTGGCTCAGTGGTAGAGCGCTTGCCTTGCATGCATGAGGCCCTGGGTTCGATTCCTCAGCACCACATAAGCAAAAAGAAA
>NW_012267298.1:10851847-10878442 GCF_000151885.1 Dipodomys ordii
TACTGCTTCCCTCAAGAACCCTAACAGATAGGTCCAACTATTAAATGGTTGGTGGAGGGGCTGGGAAGGTGGCTCAGTGGTAGAGTGCTTGCTTTCATGCATGAGGCCCTGGGTTCGATTCCTCAGCACCACATAAGCAAAAAGAAAAAAAGCCAGAAGTGGCGCTGTGGCTCAAGTGGTAGAGCACTAGTCTTGAGCTGAAGAGCTGAGGGATAGTGCCCAGGCCCAGAGTTCAGGCCCCACGACTGGATCCAAAAAAATAAAATAAAAATAAAAGCTTTCAGAATTTAGTCCATAAAACCCCTAAAATTAACATGGGACAAATCTAGGTAGCTGATTGTCTAAGATGCAACACCAATGGTCTTATTTGTGAAAGAAAGCATTGACAAGCTAACTGTCATTAAAATTCAAAGCCTCCGCTCTGCAAGTGACACACACCATCAAGAGAATGAGCAGACAGGACACACACTGCAAGAACATTCTCAAAAGACATATCTGATAAGGGACTGATAAACTGTTACTCAAGTTATACAACAATGAAAAAACAAACAACCTGATCACTGAAATGATTAAAGATCTCACAGATGCTTCACCCAAGAAGAAACTCAGGGTGGAAATGCTCACTATCATGCACTATTAGGAAACTGAAACTAAAAACATCCATGAAATACCACCATACACCTGTCAACACCTAGTGCTGGCAAGGATGTGGCACATCACTGATGGGGCAATGCAGATGGAAAGCCACCGGGGAAACAGTAGGGCAGTTTCTCACAGAGCCACAGGTGCTTTACCATGTGATACAGCCATTGTGCTGCCTGACATTCATCCAGATGAGTAGAAAACCTATGTCCACACAAACCTTGCTCACGAATGCTTGTGGCTCACTTATTTATAACTGCCGAAGCTTGGAAGTGACAAGAGGACAACCAAGATTCTTTAGATGAGTGTTTAAGTGACTGTGATAATATTTAGACAGTAGACTCTTGTTCAAAGCTACAAAGAAATGAATTCCTGACCACGAGAAGACCCGAGAGAAGCCAATCTAAAAAAGCTACCTATTGGGGGGAGGATGGGAAGGGATGGGAAGGAGAAACAAAGGAGGAGGCTACAATGCTTGATAAGAAATGTACTCATGGGCTGGGAAGGTGGCTCAGTGGTAGAGTGCTTGCCTTGCATGCCTGAGGCCCTGGGTTCGATTCCTCAGCACCACATAAGCAAAAAGAAAAAAGCCGGAAGTGGCACTGTGGCTCAAGTGGTAGAGTGCTAGCCTTGAGCTGAAGAGCTGAGGGAAAGCGCCCAGGCCCAGAGTTCAGGCCCCACGACCGGACCCAAAAAAAAAAAAAAAAATGTACTCATAATCTTGCCCGTGTAATTGTAACCCCTCTGTACAATATTTTCACAATAAAAATAATAAATAAATAAATAAATAAACTACCTATTGCCACTCCTTTTACTGTCCACAGCAAAAGGATATATCAGAGCTTCCAGACCTTGGAAGGTGAATTTTTAGGACAGTGAAGCTACTCTGTGGGAGTCACTGTCCATACATACATGACATTACCCATTCATCAAAACCCAGAAATGGCACCACGCCAAGAGCAAACTTGATGTAAACTGTGCACTTTGGGGTGCTTATGTGCTCCTATTGACTCAATGACTGTTCTTTTTTTTCCTTAATTGAAAGCAAGTTTCAAACATCAGGTCACCTTAATCCTAAATACTGCAATATGTATGTCTGGAAAAGGGGATGGGGGCCAGCACGGTATTCTCCCAGAAAATTTTCCATTTATCTTTACCAAACTTATGAAGTTTAGTATAACACAGACTAGCTTCTCTACTATCTATATTTGAATGTGGGTTTTTGTTGTCGTTGATGATGACTTTGTACTGGAGGGACAGCGGTTTGAACTTAAGGCCTCACACTTGAAAGTCAGGTACTCTTCCACTTGGCCCATGCCCCCAACATCTTTTACCTTAATTAGTTTTCAAATGGAGTCTCAGGTTTATGGCCAAGTTATGCTGTAATCCTATTTACACCTCCCACGTAGCTGGGATGACAGGTGTGTACCACCATGTCCAGCTTTCATTATTATTATTATTATTGGTTGAGACGAGGTCTTCCCAACTTTTTTACCTATGGTCTCAATCTCTACCTCTTGATACTTAGGATGGCAGGCACGAGCCAGGGTACCTGAATATTTTTGAATATTTTGATTGCCCCAATAACAGGGTGCCTGGGGGCATTTAGCATGGCTCAAACTGAATATCCATTTGAGACTCACACTGCATTTAGTTGTCATGTCCCTTTAGTCTCCTTGAATCTAAACAGTGTCCCATTTTTGTCCCTTCCCCAATTTTGTGGCATCTGAGTTAAGCGTGAATGTTTGTAGAATGTCTTTGGGTTTTGATTGTTTGGTTATTTTCCTTATGATGAGATTTGGGTTAAACATTCTCGAGACAGTAGTGTACTTCCCATGATTTGAAACATCTCCTATAATGTCAGTTTCTAATTGGACTGAAGAATGTTCTGGCCTGCTGTGGGGTGTTGATAGAGGAGACAGCTGTGCTCTGAGGAGGCAGGGGACAGCATGACAACAGTCCATATGTTACATCCAATTTCGTTACGCACCAAAACTGCTCTAAAAAATAAAACCTATATTAAAAAAAAAAGGCCAAGTCACACAGAATAAAGTGATGGGAAGAATGTGACAAAATTTAGTCTTAATTGATCTCTACTTCTTTAAAAATAAAAATAAAAGCTGGAGATATGACTCAAAGGTAGAATACCTGCACACCTAGCTCAAGACCCTGAGTCCAAACCTCAATCCCAACAAAAATAAAATCAAGAATGAATTGGATCCCACCGACTATGCAAACCTCCAGGAGAGGCTGATGATCTCCCAACTCCTGACACTGGCCTGGTGTCCAGCACAGAGCATGAGCCCAGAAATGTCTGCAGAGCCCCAGCCTGCTGGAAAGGCTCCCAAATCCTACTCTTGACTCCTGGCACTCAATTTCATTGGCAGTGGGGCACACCTACCACTCGGGAGGCTGAGGCAGGAGAATCTCAAGTTTTGGCCAGCCTGGGATACAAAGCAAGGGATACACTGTCAAGGCAGCCTGGGATACATGTAAGACCCATCTCAATAAAAAACAAAAACAAAACAAACAAACAAACAAACGAAACTGGCCCTAGCCGGGAGCTGGTGGCTCACAGCTGTAATCCTAGCTATTCAGGAGGCTGAGATCTGAGGATCACGATTCAAAGCCAGCCCAGACAGGAAAGCCTGTGAAACTCTTATCTCCAATAAGCCACCAGAAAACCGCAAGTGGCACTGTGGCTCAAGTGGTAGAGTACTTGCCTTGAGCTGAAGAGCTGAGGGACACAGAGCCTAGTCCCAGAGTTCAAGCTCCACAACCAACAAAAAAAAAAAGAAAGAAAAGAAAAGAAAATGTCCCTAACTAATGAGTCATAGTCAGTGGGTACCCAGCACAGATAAATACCAAGTCTCATGTTTAAAGAAAAATAAAGCCAACCCTTTGCAGGAGCAGAAGGTAGAGCTCTGCAAGGTCGTAGGCAAGGACATGATTTTTTGTGAACCCAACATGAAAGGTGGACATAGGCAGACCTCATGACTGGAAAAGCAGGCCAGCAGCCCTCAAAAAATCAGTCTTACCAAAATTAACAAGACCTAAGAAACAAAGGACTTCCACTTATCTGGTCAAATCACCACTAAATAACCCCATGCTGCTGATCACATATATGGCATATATGTGCACACCAGAGGGAAACCAGGAGGATGACACAGAACTAGAGGGAATCAGGGAAAAACATACAACAGCGGGACCCATCAGCTGCGCTGGACATTGACCAAAATGAACTAAGCAACTCAATGGCAGCGATGGGAGGGAGGGAACAAGTGGGAAAGAGGGAACAGCTGACGCTGTGCAAAACAAATGAAATGTACATACCACCCAATGTGGAAGAAATAACTGTATTGCAAAGCTCATAGAACTCATAAATGTTATGGACCATGATAGACAATTTGCCCCATGAAAGTTAGAATGTGTTTGTGACTTTAACTGAGCCTCACTATCCCACAATACTATGAAATTTGGGAACTTATGTAACCACTTAATCACAATAAAAAAATTGGAAAAAAAATCAGTCTTACATCTGTGGCTCCAGAGACTATAGGTCCTAAAGATTAAAGTCCAGTGCTTCTGTGGGATCCTGAGAGGACTCACGTGATGTTCAGTCCCTTCAACTTGCTCACTTGAGGCCAAGCCCAGCCCCTCTCCAGCTAACTTCATGCCTGAGCACAAGTGCCACCTGACCACGTGTGTCCTCACCCAGCTCTTTCCCTCAACAGAGGAAGCAGCTGGACGGCATGGCCCAGCCGTCTCCCCTCCCTTCAGCTATGCCTGGAAAGCCCTCACTTCTGCACCACTCGCAAACCCAGTGTCCCTTCTTGGAATTTGAAAAAAGAGAAAGATAGATAAGCTGGGGGCTGGAGGCTCACGCCTGTCATCCTACTCAGGAGGCTGAGATCTGAGGGTCATGGTTCAAAACCAGCCCAGGCAGGAAACTACATAAGACTCTAATCTCCAATTAACCACCAGAAAACTGGAAGTGGCGCTGGGGTTCAAGTGGTAGAGCGCTAGCCTTAAGCTGAAGAGCTGAGGGACAGCGCCCAGGCCCAGAGTTCAAGCCTCATTACCAACAAAGAAAAGAAAGAAAAAAAGAAGTATATAATAAACAGGTAATAGATAGGCAGATAATAGATGGTAAACTGATGATAGGTGATAAATAGGCAAATAGGCGGACAGACAGACAGACAGACCTCACTAAATGCCCAGTCAGGCTGAGAAAACTATAATCAGCATTCCAAATTTGCTCCTGCCAACCACTATTACTGGATTACAGATCCCTCGTGGCCCACCCTGACATGGGCTTTGCAGGAGTGAGCCAGCCTCAGCTCGGTGCCTACTAGACTCCAGCACGGTGTGGCTTCCTGGGGCCGTGGAAGGAGGAGGACTGTGCCCTGGGGACGCTGGGTTCCACATGGACCTGGAGAGACGGCAGCCCAGAGGAGCCAGTTCCTTCCTGCCCACACCCCGCTCACTCTAGATCAGAACCCAAAAACACACTTCATTTTCCATGTGAATCAGTCACTAAAAGGTTTTTTTCTCTCCTATTCCTCAGACTTTGCCTCAAGTGGGCATTATATTTATGTTACGTATTATTAGATTTGTAGCTGCATTCTTTATTAAATATTTTACTGTTATTATAAAAGTGATATACAGAGGGGCTACCATTTCATAAGTCTTTTTGGACCATGTCACCCCTTCCTTGGCTTTCTCCCAGTTTTTCCCTCCTGTCCTCCGGTCCCCACCCTTAAGTTGTATGGTTCATTTTCAACGTAGTATCGAGTGAGTATCACTGCTGCATCTGTTCACCCTTTGTCTCACCATTCCTGTACCCCCCACCTTCCCCTTCCAAAGCCAAATAAAGGAACAAACAAGACAAAAAGAAAAAAAACCTCGTTTCCTCTTCCTGGAGTTCATTTCAATAAATATTATATTCATAAGCAAAGGCATTGAGGTACTGCACCTCTGTGTTCCTCCTGTATTTTTATATGTATTTCCTTTTATTAAGCTGGAAGGGTAAAACTTGGCCACAAAATGCACAGCTCTCTGTATACACAGGTACCCATGTGAGTTTATTTCTGGTTCATTGGTTTTTGCTGACTTACCTAATTATATGAGTAAATAAGTAAAAGTCATTAGGGACATCAAGTACTTAGTTGCCAGTGAGGGCACCAGTGGCGTCTGGCCCTCTGACATGATTAAGAGTGCAGCCCATAGCCCGCTCCACCACGTTCTGTCGTGCTTTGTTCTAAGTGCCCAGCACAGAGCCAGAGTGTGATCCTCTGCACCTGTCACAAAGTCTGCCACAGCCAAGCAGGTACTCAAACACACGGAATTAATGGGCCAGACGTCAGTACCTTTGTTGAAGTCCTTTGGGTCCAGTGACAGACTGTAGCCAGGTAGCGTCTCCAGGAGAAGTTTGTAGCAGGCCCTCCAGCCGGGCTCCGCGATGCTGGGGGCCACACACTGCATGGCGGCCACACGCTTGAAGAAGGCGGACTTGCGGTGGAAGCCGATGAGCTCATAGAGCTCTGAGAGGATGCTGTAGCGCTGGATTTTTTCTTCTTCCGAGAGCTGAAGGGAGAAAACAGAGAGCTCAGGAAAAATACATTAAAAGATCTTTTATAAATTAAGACCTAAAGAGCTATGTGCCACATAAGCAGAAAAGGCTGGAAATGGCACTGTGGCTCAAGTGGTAGAGTGCTAGCCTTGAGCTGAAGAGCTGAGGGACAGTGCCCAGGCCCAGAGTTCAGGCCCACAACCAACAAAAAATAAAAAAGAACTATGTGCCAGTGGCTCACACCTTTAATCTAGCTACTCAGGACACTAAGATATGAAAATCACAGTTCAAATCCAACCCAGGCAAAATGGTCCCAGAGAATCTATCTACAATTAACCAGCAAAAGCTGGACTGAGCCAATGGCTCATGCTTATAATTCTAGCTACTCTGGAGACTGAGAAATTGAGGATTGTGATTCGAAGTCAACTTGGATAGGAAAGTCTGTGAGACTCTTATCTCCAGTTAATCATCCAAAAACTGGGAGTAGAGCTATGGCTCAAGTGGCAGAGCACTAGCCTTGAGCATAAGCTCAGGGGCAGCATCCAGATCCTGAGTTCAAGCCCTAAAAGTAGCACACAAGAAAAGCTGAACTGGAGATGTGATTCAAATGTAGAGCACCTGCCATGAATAGAAAAAGTACACAAGAGACTCAGGTCCTAGCTCAAGCCTCAGAGCTGCCACAGGCATGCACGCATGTACACGCACAACACACCATACCGCACACACACACACACACACACACACACACACTCACACACACACACAAACATTTCATGAGACATCAGGGAGCAGGAAAGCGTGGTGACAGGAGCTGCTGTGGCTCCCCCGGGACACGCCATGAGCCACAGCTCCAAGTCATCCTGTGTGCTAAGAAGCCCGAGGTCCTCTGCCAGGAAGTATCTGCCAGGAAGGCATCCTTTAGAAAAGAAAAGAAACAATAGGCTTTGGGCAGGGATTTTTTTTCTTGCCAGTCCTGGGACTTGAACTCAGGGCCTGGGCACTGTCCCTGAGCTTCCTTTGCTCAAGGCTAGTGCTCTACCACTTGAGACACAGAGCCACTTCCAGCTTCTTCTGTTTATGTGGTACTGAGGAATCGAACCGAGGGCTTCGTGCATGCTAGGCAAGCACTCTACCACTGAGCCACACTCCTAGCCCTGGACAGGGATTTTTTTTTTTTGGTCGGTTGTGGGGCTTGAACTCTGGTCCTGGGTGCTGTCCCTCAGCTCTTCAGCTCAAGGCGAGCGCTCTACCACTTGAGCTACAGCGCCACTTCCAGTTTTCTGGTGGTTTATTGGAGATAGGAGTCTCACGGTCTCTCCTGCCCGGGCTGGCTTTGAACCGCGATCCTCAGATCTCAGCCTCCTGAGTAGCTAGGATTACAGGCGTGAGCCACCAGCGCCCGGCTGGGCAGGGATTTTTGTCACACATAAAACTCAGAAAATGATGCAGAGAGCCCTGTGACATGTCAGCGCTGCCTAGACCTGAGACCTCCAGGATTACATGACGTTGGCACACTTTCCTCACTCTGTGACGCGGGCTTGCTAACCAAGCATCTGCCATATGCCAACAATCGTACCATGCTGAAGTTCATCACCACGGCAATCCCAGACGCAGTCAGGATGTGTGAAACTCAGAGAGGTATTAACAACTTCTACTCACACTGCCACAACTGTGGGTCGGGCATCACCTGCCCAGTCCACTCCTGCCCGCTACCCCATAGAGGAAGGCTGGCAAACCCACACGGCTGCCTGAGGAGCTGCTGCTCTCTGCCTGGAAGATGACAGACTAGCAAGCAAAGAAACAGAACAATGCAATGAGCAACAGTGGAAAGGGCAGGCCCAGCTCCAGACACGGAGTGACTGGGCTAGCCCAGGCTCTGGGGTGAATGGGCTGTCTAGGTCTCCTCCTACCAGTTCTCTCCCAGAAGCTTGTGTGATTAACCTTCAGCTATACACTGCCTCTTTCCAGAACTTCTATGCCCTCCAGACCCTCTAAAATCATCTGTCTCCTACTTCATTCATGTCCACCACCACCCCCCCTCAGGACTGCCAGAACATTCCATGGTATCATTTCACACTCACACGATGAGGCGTACACACCTCCACTGCCCTCTCCACAGCTCATCAACATGTGATGCTATCTGTCTCTTTTATTTTAGCCATACTTCGGGTTACATTTGCATTTTCCTGATAAGTACAATGCTGACCATTTTTCCATGTGATGACTGGCTGCTTGTGTATCTTCCTCTGTGAAGCACTTGTTCACATCTCTTGATGGTTTTTAAAATTGGGTCGTTTGTCTTAGCATTGAATTGCAGTAGTTCTTTTTTTGTTCCAAATGTAAGTCTTCAGTCATATACAGTGTGTTTTCCTAAGGGAGTCTTGATATGCTGAAACATTTCATTATGACACAGCTCCTAATTCTTTCTCCTATGGCTTGTGCTTCCTGTGTCCTTGTCTAAGAAAACTTCACCTGGAGTCACAAAGATATTCTATGTATTCTTCTAGAAGCTTTATGTTTCGATGATGATCAGAGGTACTTCAAGCTTCCTAGAATACTGATGCTCCTGCTTTCCGGGCGTGGGCAGCAAAGGACTCAGGGAAGAGGGGCCAGCCATGGCCAGGGGCTAGAGAGGTCTGAAGGAGAGGCAGGACTATCTGATGCTTCCATCACACATCTGGAAACTCCTCACCATGCCCTGCACCTGCTGTGTGCCAACCATGGCAAAAGATACTAAGGGAGAAGAAACAATAGTCACCAATGGCTGGTGGCTCACACGTATAATCCTAGCTATTCAGGAAGCTAAGACCTGAGGATCACAGTTCAAAGCCAGCCCTAGTCTCATCTCCAATTACTGGAAAAAAAACAAACTGGAGGCATGGCTCAAGTGGTAAGGCACCAGATGTGAGTGAAAAGAACTGATCTGGAACAGAAAGCCCTGTGTTCAAGCCTCAGGACTGGCACCCACACCCACATGCACACACAGGCAGACACACACACGAACAAAAGAGTGATCTGAGCTGGTGGCCTTCATGAGCCCACCATTCAAGTGAGAGGGGTAGCCAGGACAGGACTCCACGCGCTGGCCTCCACACATCAGAGTGCACACGTGTCCTTCCAAGGAAGCGACTTAGACAAAGGTAACACTTCCCCTCTTTTCCTTGTCATCTGGCTGTAAGAAGACAGCAACAGATGAGCACTCTGTTGCAAATGGAATGGAAATTACTTGGATCCTGTGGAGAGAGCTTTCCAGATCCAGGCAGCCACTTGACCAGGAAGCCTCTCATTAGCAGGAGTCCTGGGAGCCAGGCACAGAGCTCCACCTGGCCAATGGACATGGAGGGTAGCAGCAACAAGGATGAGAAGCAAATGAGAGGGTCCTAAGCAGAGGCCAGCCGTGATCTTTTTGGAAACTGGAAATGGAATCAAATCCCCAAACTCATCTCCAATCTGCTGCTCTTTTAGGGAGCAATGCTAGAAACATGCTTCTTGTGATTCTCAAATGGGCCTCACAGTCACGATGTCCCCGCCAGAGCCCAGATGGTAATGGAAGTTCCAACATGAGTAGCTCAAAGGCAGCTCAAGACAAGAGGCCTGACCCACCAGACAGCCTGCTGGGGACTCCAGCTGGGAAGTGAACTTGGACCCCTTTCATCCCACAACACTAAAGAAAGCAGGCCAGCACACTGGTGAGGGGGTGAGAGGAGACGGCCTGGGCCCAGCCTGTCACATGGCTAGCTCCCGCTCTTTGCTCGTCTGCTAAAGGCCGAGGGGGATTGTCAAGTCCAATACAGGTTATTGAGAAGACAACTTGAATTTGCTACCTATGGACAGGTAGCGAAGACCTAAAGTTCTCAATGTGTGTTCAAGAAATGGGTTAAGACCTTCCAAATCACTGGCTATAAATGACCTGGCCAGCCAGGGATGCTCAAAACTGTGCCTCGCTCTCACCAGGCTCTGCAAACACAGGAAGTAGTGGAGATCTGAAGAGCAGGAGTGGGGGCCACTTTGGGACCACAGTCAGCACTAGAGTGCTGACTGTGAACAAAAGCAGACATGAAAATGGAGAGACCAGGCATTCTCCAGCTTAGGGATCGTTTGCCATTTCTCTCCACAATTATGCCCAGACAGAAAGTATTCAAAATTACACAAAATTTTCATTTAGCTAAATGTGGTGGTACATGCTTATAGTCTCAGCTACTCAGGAGGCACACCTAAGATGCTTCACTCTTGAGCCCAGGAATTTAAGACCAGCCTGAACAACATCATAGAAGTCTGTGTCAAAACCAAATAAACATGGCTGGACATGGCGGTTCATACCTGTAATCCAAAACCTGGGAGTGAGAAGCAAAAGAATCTAATATCAATCCCCCCAACAAAATTAATGTCAACTCCAAATCTTCACACTGTACATGAGAAGTGAGACATAGGAAGAAAGCTAAGATAAATCCCTGTCCCCAGATATTCCTTGTTTCATAAAGCATTCTTTATTGGAATGAAATTTGCCTAATTTTTAAATTAAGGTTCCAAGTTGAGGGGCACACACGATAAAGAAAGGGGTGAGGCAGGAAAGTAAAACGATTAGCTACATAATTATAAAATGCTCACTTCTGGGTGACATTTTTAATTCCTAAAACATCTCATCTCAGCAAGACACTGACGTAGGTAGATACCTCTCCTACTAGGAAACAGCCCAAGTAAAATACAACCAACAAAATAAAAAGGCCACAGCAGAATAAACCTCCTTCCTGGAACAGGAAGGAGGCCCACTGGCCTCTGGCTACTCACATCCGATGTGCGCAGATGGGAAGACAGCGTTGTGGAGATTCCAAAGCCCCTGAACTGATCTATTGATTCCATGGTGTCCACCTTCAAAACCCTAGCTGCCTTCTTTGGAAAAGTCAATAAACTGTACCAGAACAGGCAGGACAGTCTCGGAAAAGAAGCACAAAAGAAGACCAACTTCCCAACTGACTCCAAAGCTACAGTGATTCAGATCATATGCTCCTAGTTTAAAAACAGGTGCATGAATTTGGTAGAGTAAGTTAAGGGGAGGAAAAAAAGGCCTAAAGTTATGGTTCCCTAACTTACTGCTAGTCCTCCAACATCATTTCAACAACTGGTGGTGGATCGCCTGGATACCCGTGTGCAAAAAAATGACGGGAATCCTACCTCGCGTAGTACAAACAAGAAGGAAGCATATAAAATTTCTAAAGTAGGGGCTGGAAAGGTGGCTCAGTGGTAGAGCGCTTACCTTGCATGCATGAGGCCCTGGGTTCGATTCCTCAGCACCACATAAGCAAAAGGAAAAAAGCCGGAAGTGGCACTGTGGATCAAGTGGTAGAGCGCTAGCCTTGAGCTGAAGAGCTGAGGGACATCGCCCAGGCCGAGAGTTCAGGCCCCACGACCGGACCAAAAATAAATAAATAAATAAAAATACAAAGAAAAGAAAGCTCAATTTAAAACTGGCAAAGCATTTATAGGCTGAGGGGGCAGCTCCATGGTACAGCATGAATTTGCTCAAGACCCTGTGTTCAATCCCTGTGTGTCAAAAGTATATTGATAAAATTAGCAAAGAATTGGGGTCAATATGCAAGTGGTCACTAGGCATACAAAAACACACCAGGAGGGACACAAACCCAAATCACCATGAGACATGCTTTGCTCCTATAGGCCAGCCATAGCCAAAAGATGGACGGACAGGCGCTGACAGGGAACTGGAAATTCTGTGTGCTGCCAGCGATGGAAAACGGTGCAGTGGGCTTAGAAAACAGCTTCAGAGTTCCTCAAAAAGCTAAATGGGAGTAGGCACTAGTGGCTCATGCCTGTAATCCTAGCTACTTAGGAGGCTGAAAGCTGAGGATCATGGTTTAAAGCCAGCTTCAAAGTGTTAGTCAACAAAAAAGCTGAAAGTAGAACTGTGGTTCAAGTACAGCACTGGTCTTGAATTTAAAAAAAAATAATAAGCTCAGGGATAGTGCCCAGACCTTGAGTTCATGCTATAGGAGACACACAGACACAGACACACATACATAGACACACACACACAGACACACACACACACCCCAAAGTTCTAGGACCAAAAATTCCACTCCCAAGCCTACAGCAAAAAGGACTGAAAACACATTGCCACAAAAACCTGTATGTAAATGTTTGTAGCAGCATTATTCATAACAGCCAAACGATGGGGGAACAGAACCAACCTCCTCCAAGAGATAAATGAATCAACAAAGGCTGGTGTCGCAATACACGGAACATTATCTGGCTATCAAAAGGAAGTTTCCACTACATCATGGAGAGACCTTGGAACCATTCTGCCCAGTGAGTAAATCCACACAACAGGACAAGCACTGTCACCTCTGGCCGCATGCAAGTGCTCACTGCACGGCTCTGGCCACTTTCCTCAAGGCTTGAAGTCCTTCAAATAAAAATTAGCATGATTCTATTTAATAGGGATTGAGTAATGAAAATGAGCCCTCGCAGGAGGACCTTACAGGCTCGATGCAGGAGCGGCTGAAAGCTTTTGGTACGGTGCCTTGCACGTCCACCGACAGCCACCATCGTCACTGCTCTGGAGGCACAGCGTGGATGGAGAGCAGGCGGGGATGATGCGGCAGAGCCCACTCCAGCGCAGGCATCCGAGGCACCAGTGCGGGGCCAGACCCTGACAGCACCGCACGAGCCCAAGGCTGACAGATGAAGACAACACACAGCCCCTGCACACACCTGCACGCACCGCCCAACTTCCCTACGCCTTACCACTCAGCTCAGCCTTGCCCTCCCTAAGGGGAACAGTTTCCAAGTTCCAAGAGCGATGCACGTCTGCAGCACGCTCTGTTTCTGCACATACTTACATTCTGCCTTGTTCCAAAGGAGCCAAAATCCATTTTTTTCTTTGTTTTTTTGTTTGTTTGTTTGTTTGTTTTGGTCCGGTCGTGGGGCCTGAACTCTGGGCCTGGGCGCTGTCCCTCAGCTCTTCAGCTCAAGGCTAGCGCTCTACCACTTGAGCCACAGCGCCACTTCTGGCTTTTTTCTTTTTGCTTATGTGGTGCTGAGGAATCGAACCCAGGGCCTCATGCATGCAAGGCAAGCGCTCTACCACTGAGCCACCTTCCCAGCCCCCCAAAATCCATTTCTTAAACACACACAATACACCCACAATAACAAAACAAAGCTCGAAATCGGGTGAAGAGAAGACAAGGATTAAGATGACATGAGACCAGGGAAAGGGGGGCCACAGTGCTGCACGCAGTGTGTGAGGGCATCAGTTACGTGGGACGTCCCTCTAAAAACCAGGGTGCAGTGTGAGTTTCGCAAGGCCTGCTGCCGGCTCGTCCCTGGGGAGGGCAGGCTCCAGGGCAGCCACGTGCTCCCTCTCCAGTGCTCACTTCCTTCACTGCCTCGCGGGGCTGCCCGAAGCTCCTCTTAGCTGCCACCGCATCCAGCGGTAGCGGACAGCCAGTGCTTCCCTTACTTTCCGCTTTTGCTTTTTACATTTTCCTTCAAGAAATGTGTTCCTATGCCTGCCCCCCATCAACCCCTGTCTCCAAAAGAACGGAGTGACCCTCGATGTCCATCAGAAATTTCCCGGCTCCCTCTCCTTTGCCATCCCCGGTGCGTGCAGAAGCCACGTTCCTCCCTCCCAGCGGGACAGTTTCTTTGTGAGAACCAGGAATTGCTCATAAGCCTCTGAAAGCCGAGGGCTGCATTCCCAGGCTTCCCCAGTCCCCCGTGCCCATCCCCCACCCCCCACCCCTGCCCCCTGCTCCTCCCCCACCAGGCTGGCTGCCAGGCCTGCAACCCCGCCCTACAATGGCTGTGAACCGGGCCCTTGCAGGTTTCCTTAGCAACAGCTTCATTAAGGAACTGCATCCAAAAATGTAAAGAGGCTGCGCTTTGGTCCGAGCGGAGCAGCGCAGAGCAGCCTGCTAAGATCTGAACGTCTCTGAAGAGACATTAACCAGAGACAAAGAGGCTGCAAGACTTCAGTCAATGGAGTCACAAATCAAAATGTTCTTGGTAAGTGGCTTGGAATCGTTCCTCGACTTTCCCACATCTCTTAAGGGCAGGTTTTTGTCTAGCTTTCGGAACAATTCCTCACTCACTTTCTCTTCTGTCACTTGCCTTTTCTATTGAAGAAAAGAAAAAAAAAGCCTCAATCATCCCGCGGCTACCTGGTGGATTTTCAAATCATGGTTTGCCAGATTTAGACCCTGAGCCTGGCCCGCATCTCGGGCGCCAGGCAGCCAACAGTGGGGCCGCTGCGGGGGGCGCTAGCAGCCAGCCTCGGCTGAACGCTGCTGCAGCCAGCTTCTAAGCACCTAGCTGCAGCGCGAGGAGCTCTGCTCTCATCTTTTCATGGCTGCAGAACTTGTTTTCCTGGGATTGGTATCACTACAGCAGGCCCAACTAGAAAGTGACCCAGACCTTGGGGTCTGGGACCCAGTGGGAATTAAGAGCTCCGGTGTCTATCTGCTTCAAACCTATTTCTCCATTCAGAACTCAAGCCCGGTTTGTCTGTTGCTTACTGGCCGGTCAAGAGGAGGCAGGCAGCCCGCACAGCGCACTGTGGAGGACAGTGAAGGGCAGAAAACCCTCATGTCTGAATCCCAGTCTGGCTTCAGGCAAGAACTTCCTTCCTTTAGCCCAAGGTTCTGCTCTGCGGATAGGCACCGCTACTCCTGGAACACACAACTGTAAGGGCACGCAACCCCAGGATCAGCAGTCACCAACCAGCCTGAGCCGCTGCCTGCCCCACACAGGCCAGTGAGCGCTCAGTCTGTGCCGGGCAGGGTGTCCAGCTGTGGGCACGCATCACTGGGTTGCTCACAGGTAGAGGAGGAAAGGAACATTACTGTGCCTGCTTTACAGACTTGGAAGCGGAGTGAAATGTTACATAACTCCTCTGGGCCACACCGTACGATGGCGATTTAAGCCTAAATCTGGGGTGAAGCCCAGGCTCCTCCCGCCCCAGCTCTACTTCACCACCTGCCTGCAAAATAAACATGTCCGAGATGCAGATCTGTACACAGCTGGTAGAAAACAAAAAGCTTGCTGCTGTATGGTATGCTAGTTAGCTGTCACAAACCAGGCACCCTGACCACAAGTTCACCCGTGCCTCTAACACAGAAGACAGAGCCTGCACCCAACTCTGCAGAAAGCTTTTCCAATACCAAGGAGGCCAAAGGCACTACTTATCCGTTTTGATGCTCATGCCGGGGTTTGTTTTCTTGTTTTGTTTTGTGCCAATCCTGGGGCTTCAACTCAGAGCCTGGACATTGTCCCTGAGCTTTTTTGCTCAAAGCTGACGCTCTGCCGCTTGGGTCACAGCCCCATTTCTGGCCTTTTGGTGGTTATAAGGGGAGATAAAAGCCTCAGAGATTTTCCTGCCCAAGCAGGCTTTGAACCGTGATCCTCAGATCCCTGCCTCCTAAGTAGCTAGACTACAGCCGTGAGCCACTGGCCCCTGGTTTCATGCCTGGGTTTTACAAGCAGAGGAACCGGCAGTACTCATCTATCAGTTCCTTTCAAATTTTACATTTTCCCAAATCATTCCCCAGAAATCGATTCAAGTCATCAACTCTACAATGGAACACACTTGATCAAGAACCAAAAGCTTGTTCTATTTCAGAAAAACGACAGTCCCTTCCTTTTATTGTGATTATAAAATCCCACCAGAACTCATTACTTCTGCCTGCCCATCTGGCAGACAGACATCCAGATGAGTCAACAAAGCACCGAAGCACCATGCAGCAGAGAGGCAGGCAGCCACCTTGGCACCACGTCACCAGGCCTGGATGGCCCTTCTTGTGAGCCTTTGCTGCCCTCTAGTGCTCTAAAATGGCAAAGATGGAGCTGCTCCAAAGGCAGCACATGCCCACGCGTGGAGGAACACTATCTTCTAAGGGGGAAAAAAAATGTCTGCAGATGCCCACCTGTGGAAACGTCTCAGCAGGATCCCGTTTTGAGCATCAGCTTGCAAAGACAGGGGTAGTGGTTAAGGGACCTCAAGTCCTTGGCAACTGCTGAGAGAGCTGTGGCTGCTCTCCTCCCCAGAATCCCTCCTGCCAGCGCCTGCCACACAGGCCACAGTGATTCTGCCTCCGGCCTTTGAAGGTCGGCCTCAAGAGAGCGGCTTTGCTCTGTCACAGGCTGTCCCTCAAAGCCCTGCTCCTTCCAGTCCCGCCAGAAGGCAGCACGGAGCCAGCACCGGAGAGTCTCCTGACCACAGTGCACTTGTGTGCTGCTGTTTCACAGGTGGAAATACCTGAAGTTAGCATCAGTGAGTGACTGCTGTTCCCAGCAGGAAGGCCCCCTGGCTCCTACTCCTGCCTGTCTGGGGAGACTCAGCTCCCTTCATCTGCAAGCAGGGCCGGTGCCAACGTCTCACCAGCTGCCACTGAAGCACGGGCTCCTGACTTCCCTCACAAACACAACTGCTCCAGCCTCTGAAGGACGTCTGGCTCCCGAGCTCAGAGCCAGCACGGCATCTGCACCCTGTACACCTGGCACAGAGGCTCCTCAGCCCCCATGGCAGGCCCTTTCCCTCTGAGGGCAATCTCTCAGCACAGAGGGGTCTCAGGCCACACCCCAGATCTCATACAGCAAGGGCTGCTCCTCTCTGTGCACGCTCCTAACACAGCACCTACATGGCCACAGTCCTCAGGGGAGGCAACTCCGTTCGTGGGCCCTCAAATTTACTTAGTGACAGGACAGGCACACTGCTACTTCTAAGCTTCCTGTGGACCACCCATGGCCATCTGCCTGCAATGATTTTTTTTCTGTTTTGGTCATTTTGTAAGGTCTGTGAATAATGCTATTGATGTCCAATGTCCCTCGGCAGAAAAAAATGGTTCCTCACCCTGCTCCAGCAGTGCATGCCGGGGGCTCCCTGCCAAGACCCCAGTCAGCCCAGCGACACCCACCATCTGCATTGGAGGACTTCACATGATCAGTTTACAACTAGATGTGGTCACACTTCCATCCAGGGGCCTGCAAAGGTCAGCGATTGCTCGCACAGGGTAGAACCACACATGTACACACAACAAACAAACACACACACACACACACACATGCGCACACACGTACACACACAGCAGCTTTCAAGTGCTGGGAGGTGGCTTGGTGGCACAGCGCTTGCACAGTGTACATGAGACCCTGAGTCGCATCCACAGAATTATTCCAATTCAGATTGAACGAACGTCTGCAGGTCCTCCAAAGTACTTCTAGAAACGTCATGTTTTATAAACCCACACCCCAGACAGGGCTACCAATGGCAAGTTCTTCGCAAGTAACAAAATACAGGCAGGATCCATGAAGCATGGCCAGGAATGTGGAGTGGCAGGGACAAAGTTAGTTTTCCAATAAAAAAAAATGTTGACAGGACAGCAAATTCCAAAAGCAAAACACAATAAAATGAAGAAGTCAAATATAACAGCCGCTTGGCTCTCAAGCTACAACCCCGTCATTTTACCATGCCATACAGCAACTGCCATTGCAAAATCGGCTGTATTAGGAGTGACAGACTCCCCGCGAACGGTGCCACCTCCTCTGCGAGGCCACAGCGCCCACCTGCCGGAGGTTGATGTACACTGCGTTCTGCAGAAACTCCGAAGCTTCCATGCTGCGCTTCTGAATTGCCAGGACACGCACGGCCTTGACACAGGCCTCCAACTCGATGACTCCAGCGTTCTTATACTGTAGGGTACAAAGGAGGCACCTCCATCAACAAGGGAAAAGAAGTTGCTGATACCCCTCCCACCTCATGGGGCGCAGACATTTCTGAGAAAGTCTGTCCTCTATGAGTGACCCACCACCACCTGCCTGTTTACATTCATTAAAACAATACAATCACCACAGCTTGATACTGCATAAAATGTCACATTTCAGGGTCCATATCACGTAGTCAAAATAAGTCAGACTGAAGCGCTTCACATGTGGGAGCACGCACTGGAGCCGGCAGCAGAGGCGCCGTGCCCACGGCCAGTCCTCCCTCCTCCCTCCCTTCTCCCTCTATGCTACAATTTCCCCTCCGCTGCACGGCAAACTGCCCCCGCCAGCTGCAACTTTGCCATTCTCTGTTTTTTCACCGAAGTCTTTTATCCTTATTGTTTTCCCGACTCACCCCAGCTGGAGTGTTTTTCAATTGATGTAACTGGGGGGAAAGAAAGTCTTTAAACTAGACAGATGTTTACAGAAGTGAAGTCTGTGGGAACTAGCGCAAAGAGAATGCAGGCTGGGCAGGGCAACACACTAGTACCTTTTTCAGAGTGGCATCACACGTGTGGTCAATCACAGGCCCAGCCTGCGCGGCATGTCTGCTCATGAAAACATAGCTGGCCTGTTTGCCAAGCGCTAATCAGAACTGGCCATCAAAACACACAACACTGCTCATAATTACAGCCCTTGAAAGAAGTCTGCATTCTTTTCTCTTTTCCATACCCATCACATGCAAATAATCTGTGACATATTACATGCAATTAATCAAAGATGATCAGAACAGGGAACTGTTTATATTTGCCTAATACTAACAATGAAGCCAAATATCTACCCATTGTGTGTATCACTTAGCAACACAATAAAAACTGACATAGGGACTCGATTTCACTGAGATAAAAGAACTACTTCTCCTTCAAAACTCTTAAAATCATTTCTTTTTAAGAATTAATGATAGCCAGGCACCAGTGGCTCACACCCGTAATCCTAGCTACTCAGGAGGCTGAGAACTGAGGATCGAGGTTCAAAGCCAGCCCAGGCAGGAAAGTCTGTAAGACTCTTATCCCCAATAAACCACTAGAAAACCAGAAGTGGCGCTGTGGCTCAAGTGGTAGAGCACTGGCCTTGAGCTGAAGAGCTGAGGGACAGCGCCCAGGCCCAGAGTTCAAGCCTCACAACCAACAACAACAAAAAAAAAAAAAAAAGAATGTTAACTAAAGGAGTTTTCTACTTATTTTGTACATACAGTATTAAAGAGTTTTCAAATAGAATCATGAAAAAAATCATTCAAAAATGTATTATATACAACTACAGGGAGACAGGGAGAGCCCAGAATTAGCGGGGATGTGGAAAAGAATAGACAGTAACTGACCACTGACTCTCCAGTTCTGCACAAACACTAGCGTAAACATGAGGCCCAGGAAGCAGGTGATGGACCCCATACTCACTGCTGGGGCCTAAGTAACCACCTGCCAAGACCCCAGCTCAGAGCCAGGGAGTAACTGAGAGACCTCTAAAAGAAAACCTCTAAAATAAATGGTTCCCAACAAGTGAAGTTCCTTCCCTAAGGTCACAAAGCTAGTAAATGGTGCGGCAGGATTTGAACGCAGGGCTGCCTGGCCCCCAAACTTAAGATGGAAATACAGGTTGTCACCTCTTAGCTCAGATCTAGCCTCTCTGGCCTTGGCACCCCACCTATGTGGGACTGGGGAGCCAACTAAAACAATGAGGGGTACATGTCCCAGGACATCAGCAAGCCAGTACAGAAGGCCTGGGGAGCATGACTGGGGTCCAGGCTTCCTGCTGATGAGAAACCCAGGCTCTGCCAAAGCCACGGTGGACATGAGTGACAGCTTGGTCAAGACACCACAGCCAAAGCAGGCCAGGCCTGGCCCTAGCTTCCCAGAACCCAAACAGGCCAGGCCCTCTGGCCTCCCACACCCTGTGCCTTACTACCTGTGTACAGGATGACACAGGTCCCAGCTTCTTGTGCATGTGTGTGACGGTGCTTGTGACTTCTCTGAGTCTGCTTCTTTACACCACTAGAGGGGTGACCCTGATTCATGGGTGTACTCATAGACTGACATGCTGAACTGAAATCCTTCTGTACAACTACTTAAAGATGTTTTTAAATCTGCTACAAAAATATATATATTATTTCCCTACTAAGAAGTAAAGGATAAGTCAGGTGCTGGCGGCTCACACCTGTCAGCCTACCTACTCAGGAGGCTAAGATCTAAGGATCACAATTCAAAGTCAGACCAAGCAGGAAAATCTGTGAGACTCTTATCTCCAATTAACCACCAAAAAGCCTGAATCTGTGGCTCAAGTGTTAGAGCACTCGCCTTGAGGAAAAAAAAGCTCAGAGACAGCACCCAGGCCCTGAGTTCCAGACCCATGACTGGTACAAAAAATGGTGGGTGGGGGAGTAAAGGATGCAAGAAAATTTAACTATATAGTAAATATAAAAAAGAAAGACAGAAGGCTACATGCTGTTCAAGGTCCCCCCAACTCAAATGCACTGCTCCAAGCCAGACGCCAGTGGCTCACATCTATAGTTCTAGCTATGAGGGAGTCCAAGATCAGGAAGGTCACAGTTCCAGAACAGCCCAGGCTGACAAGAGATTCCCAAGAGATTCCAGCTCAGTGGAAGAAGCTGGGTGTGTTGGCACATGCACGTTATCTCAGCTATGGTAGGAAGCCTAAAATAAAGGTGGATCAGGTATGGAGCCACAGCAGGAAGCAAAATCCTATATCAAAGTTAACCAGTGCATGCAACGTGGTAAATGATACAGGACTCTAGACATTCACACACAGTGAGCCCAGAGGAGGATATTCGTAGGAGAGGATAACAAAGGCACAATGCCTATTTGCATCTGATCATATAAAATAATATTTATCAAAAATGAACTCCAGGAAATGGAAACAAGAGGTTTTCTCTTTGTTGCTGTTTTTGTTTTTTGTCTTGTTTGTTCGTTTATCTGAGGGTAAGTGGGGGACACAGAAATGGAGGGTCAAAGAGTGAACAAGAGGAGCACCGGTGGTTCACATTTGCAATCCTAGCTACTCAGGAGGCCAAAATCTGAGGATCGCAGTTCAAAGCCAGCCCCAGGCAGGAAAAGCTGTGAAACTCTCATCTCCAATTAACCACCAGAAAACCAAAAGTGGCGCTGTGGCTCAAGTGGTAGAGCACTCACCTTATAGCACTCACCTTGAGCTGAAGAGCTGAGGGACAGTGCCCAGGCCCAGAGTACAAGCCCCATGACTGACCAAAAAAAAAAAAACTAAAACAAAAAAAAAAAGAACAAATACAGCAGTGGTACTCACTAGACACTATGTTGAAAATGAACTATACAACTTGAGGGTGGGGACAGGAGGGAAGAACTGGGAGAGCGCAAGGGAAGGGGTGACACTGTCCAAAAAGAAGCGCACTCATTACCTGACTTTAACTGTAACCCCTTTGTATATCATCTTTATAATGACTTTTTTTTTTTTGGTCGGTCGTGGGGCTTGAACTCTGGGCCTGGACGCTGTTCCTCAGCTCTTCAGCTCAAGGCTAGCACTCTACCACTTGAGCCACAATGCCACTTCTGGCTTTTTTCATTTTACTTATGTGGTGCTGAGGAATCAAACCCAGGGCCTCAGGCATGCAAGGCAAGTGCTCTACCACTGAGCCACCTTCCCAGCCCCTATACTAACATTTTTTTAAAAGTTAACCAATGCAAAAAAGGATGGAAGTATGGATGAGTGGTAGAGCACCTTCTTAAGCAAGGATGAGATAAGTAAGCCCTAAGTTCAAACCCCAGGACTGCTAAAAAAAAAGAAACAAAACTAAAAAGCAATGCCCCAATAGCTCAGAAAATTGTCAATCCTCCATTCCTCTCTTCCAAGCAAGAGAATATCCTCTCCTCAAGCAAAAATCAGAAACCCAGGAAGAAATCATTCACAAAGCTAGCAAGAATCTGCCTAACAGGCTTTACCAAAAGAAAACAGTGGTGTGGTTCTCACTGATACAGCATGAGGTAATATCATGTAAGTGTGTGTGTGTGTGTGTGTGCGCGCGCGCACATACATATTTGTTTGTGAACCTGTGTATATACATATTTTTATTTCTGTGCATCTGTGTAGATGTGTATCTGCGTGTATAAATGTATCTGTGTATTTGTACATGTGCATCTGTGTGTGTGCATGTGTATGTGTGTGCACATTACACATGTTGTATATCACTGATACTTTCAATGATGCTGCAAGCTTCCAGGCAATCCTAATCTAGCGGCCAGGGTCACATGGGAAAGTAGAGGTGAAAGAAAAGAGGAAAGGAGAAAAAGCCAAATAAAGCAAAGGAATCAAAATGCAGGCAGAGAAAGGCAAGACATTAATTTTCCTTTCCAACCCGCATAAGTCCACATGAGAAGCGAGCTCTCCCCCAGATGCCCTGTGGAATACTAAACTCAGGGGAGGAGACAATAAGCAATGTTTTATTGAGCAGTACTAATGAGCCTGTCACTGTGCTAGACACTTATATACATAAAATCATTTACCCTGATTCAGCATTCTCCACAGCAGACCTTCTTTCCCCATTTTGAGAGAGGAGAAAAGCTGAAGCTCAGACACCAGAGCCCTGACTGCAGCCAGAAGGCCCTCAGGAGCAGGGCTCGGTCCACACCCAGCTGCCTGCTCCAGCACTGTGCCCTCCAGAAGTAGGCTGATCCAGAAACGGGGGGGCTGCCTCACCCCTGCTATGCATCTACCAGCCTGCCATGGGTTTAACCATGACCACAGGAGAGCACATCACTGCTTCTCTGTCACAGACAAGCCAACACACACAAATCCTGCCAGCTACTGCCATTTTCACACTTTTGGAAACCAATTTGTAAAAAAGACAAGAAAGGGCTCTAAAAAAAAGTGCTTAATACAATTTTGAAATGCAGTTATAAAATAAATATCAAAAAATCAATCTGACTTTCTATATAGTCGGAAAATATAATGGCAACAAATCTCATTCACAAATCAAACAATAACATATACACAGCCAACCACTGGTGGCTTGTACCTGCAATTCTGGCTACTCAGAAGGCTAAGATCTGAGGACTGTGGTTCACAGCCTACCTGGGCAGGAAAGTCTGTGAGAATCGTATCTCCAATAAACCACCAGAAAACCAGAAGTGGAAGGCTGGGAAGGTGACCCAGTGGTAGAGAGCTTGCCTCACATGCATGAGGCCCTGGCTCAATTCCTCAGCACCACATAAGCAGGAACAGCCAGAACTGATGCTGTAGAGCGCTAGCCTTGAGCTAGCCTGAGCTGAAGAGCGGAGGGACAGCACCCAGACCCAGAGCTCAAGCCCCGTGACTGACAAAAAATAGATAAATAAATAGGGCTGGAAAGGTGGCTCAGTGGTAGAGTGCTTGCCTTGCATGCTGAGGCCCTGGGTTCGATTCCTCAGCACCACATAAGCAAAAAGAAAAAAGCAGGAAGGGCGCTGTGGCTCAAGTGGTAGAGCGCTAGCCTTGAGCTGAAGAGCTGAGGGACAGCGGCCAGGCCCAGAGTTCAGGCCCCACGACTGACAATAAATAAATAAATAAATAAATATAGCTGAGCTATGGCTCAGTGGCAGAGGCTTGTCCTAGCATATGTAAGTGCTCACGTTTAATGTGGGTGTACATATACATATATACACATATATCTATATATGCAGCTAGGTGTGTGTGTGTGTGTATGTCTTTACATGCATATAGACAGGCATATATCTATTTATACATATATATATGTATGTATGCATACACATACACACACACACACACACACACACACACACCTGTGTACATCTGTAAGGCCAGTACTTCAGAGGCTGAAGCAGAAGGATTATGAGTTTGAAGCTATCCCAGGACACTGAGCAAGACCTTGTTTAAAAAAAAAAAAAAAAAGGAAAAGGAAAACAGCACCCTACCTGCATGTGTACAAGGAAGGCAAATAAAGATCACAAAAGGAGTAGCAAATGCTCAGCACCTCACTGCGGATCACATGAACTAAACAACGACAAATGACCTCTGCTTACCACACTGGCAGACACCGTGAGGCTAGGAGTTACAGGCTCTATCACTCTCACAGGGGAGCAAGGACTGTGCGTGCCTTTCTGGAAGGCAACACAAAAAGCTGTAATCTAAAACAATGCAGACCTGACTCGAGTCCAATCAAAACTAAATAATGATCAGTAACAGAAGATTGCCTGAATAAATAGTTCTGTATCTTTTCAGTCTTGATAGAAGGAATTTGGAGAGTAGGAGGAAATAACCAGGAAGAGACAGTAATGTCTTCCCCAGTGTTGAAAGGCCTAGGAAAATCTAACCAACAGGAATATTCACACAGAACACAGGAATGTATGCACAAAACACTCAGCAAAGCATTTTTAGCAAGAAACCCTCAACGCCAACCAACAAGAGGATGATTAAGTGAGCCGGGCCAGCTGTGAACTCCGGGAGCAGCGGCTCTGCCAGCTGAGAATTGGAGGAGCCCTTGCCTGCCAGCCGCGGGCAGAGCAACACAGCAATGACAGACATAAACATGTTTACCCGACCTCTCTCCTCCACAGTGCTGGGGAGGGTGAGCTGGTCTGAGGGAGGAGGACCATGATCTAGAACAGACTGCCACGTGGAAAAGGCAAGCTGCAGGGTGAGAGACAGACAAAGAAAACGTGTGTGCGTGTCTCAGAGGCGAGACGGACACAAAAGACATGCAGTGAAGGGCTGGTGATCGCAGGGGAGAGGGAGGAATCCCCACGGCTCTCTAGAGAGCACTGCTGTACACAGTTCGCATTTTCCCTCTCAGTGCTTCAGTAAGAGCATTCGAATTTTAAAAAAGAAAAAAAAATTAAGGTTGTGCTCTGATCTGCAGCAGAGCGCCTGCCTAGCATCGTGAAGCCCACGCTCAGTCCCCAGCACATCAAAATCAACAACGATTAAGCCCAAAGTGAAAAAGGACACTGCATGGAATGAACGGAAGGCCATCTAGATGGTTAAAAATTGTGCCATGGAATATTTAATCCAATAGAAGAACATGTGATGTGCCAAATGAAAACCACAGCACTCTCCACAGCAAGTCCAGCATCCTGACCTGTTTTTATGATACAAGTAACACACAAAAGGACCAGAAATAGATATCAAAATGTTAATAACAATTCCTCTGAGAAGTGGGGCTATGGTGCTGCTACCTGTCTTCTATTTCCTAAATTTATAATATTAAAAATACACTGTCTTGAGTCAGAAAAAAATACTAGGCACATAGCACCACGCATTAGAGAAGAACAGATGAATCCTACAGAGACTACTATTTACTCGATACTGCAGCACTTGCCCTGCACAAAGAGAACTTATGATGGAAATGACACCATTGTGCACGAAAAACACAAAGCACGGCAGCACCTTGCTATAATAGGAAATGGCTTCTTTGTACTTGTCGATTATGTCTTCTGGGCTGAGGCAGTTCTTGGCACGGCCGATCTCAGCACTGGTGTCAGGGTTTATGCCATTAGTCGTGAGGGCACCTGCAGACAGAGGGAAAAAAAAGAAATAATCTTTTGCTTTTTTTTTTTTTGGTCTTGGTCTTTTGTTGGTTTAAAGAGGAATGTGAATTAGACAAAACCTAAAGAAAGCACTGAATCAGCTTAAATAATGAAACAGTGTTTAAAATCTCCATAGATTATACATGTCCTGTAACAGTCGTAGCAGCAAAGCATTGTGTTTGGTGTTAATTAACCAAGAGGAAGTTTCGTTCCCTGTTGAAACTTCTCCTTAGAGAACATCGCATGCAACGCAGGAAGGCGGCGCAGCCGATGCCCGGCTCTGCTCTCAAGAGGGGGAGTCGGTGCGCATCGCCTCACGGGAGACAAACCAGACATCTTCTGAACTGAACACCTATAAATAAATACCAGCCCCCTCGCCATGGCTGACATCTTCCATTTCTGAACAACTCCCATCCATAAGCAGAGCCACTCAATTCCCTCACCAGCGGACCCACTTTGGGAACGAATTTTAAAGAAACTTCCAGTCTCAGAACATAACCCACACTACTCAGAGAATTCAAGGAGACAAAGAATAAGAATAAAAAAGATGAAATGTTCTTTGATTTCAGAGAACAATGGAAAACATTCCCCCAAGCCCAGGTATGAGGTGGGCTGGGCTACCTCAGCCGGGGTCACTTGTCACATGGCCGGCCAGAGGCCGGGGCCGCCACAGCCCACCTTCCCGGCGCACACACCGGGCAACGGCACATGGCCCGCCCGGCACACCGCCTGCCCGCCCGGCACACCGCCTGCCCGCCCGGCACACCGCCTGCCCACCCGGCAGGCCCGCACCCTTTCCCACCTGTTTCCAGCCATGTTCCACTGGCCTCACCTGTGCTCTAGTTACTGATTCTGTACGCTGCCCTGAAGGCTTTTCAGAAGCAGGCAGAAGGAAGGGGCAAGTAGAAAGATGGGTGGGCAACAGATGAGCACACAGAGCCTCAGCAGGAGGGGAACCAAGAAAATGCCACCTGCAGAACTGTCTCCTGGCAGAAAGTAGGACCACGGGGGACCACGGGGTGGGGGGAGAGGGGAGTGGAGGGGAGAGGACTGCAGGGCGGCCAGCGGCTTGAGACTGGGTGGGGGAGCAGGTGGCAGGGTGGGGGG
>NW_012267298.1:10879380-10885281 GCF_000151885.1 Dipodomys ordii
GGCAGGTTGGGGGTGGGTGGCAGGCAGCCTGGGATTATGTGTCCTGTGCATTTTGTGGAAGTCACAGCAAGGAGCGGGAAGACGATGAAGAAGAAGAACTGTTTGAAACTATGCACTTCCAAAGAACACATTCAAATCTCAAGACCCAGCACCCCAAGCCCAGGCTGCTCACAGAACCAGGGGATTCCTAGGGGCACGTTCTGAGGCCCCCACACCACAAAAGCTGCCAGCCATTGTGTTCAGGCACCTGTGCCAAGGATCTGCGATCCAGCCCAGGCAGGGGAGACCGGGGGGCTGGTGGGCCTCACAGGATGTGCACCCCAAGCCACACTCATGTGTGGGTGCTCTGTGTCTTCAGCAGGGAAGAATGTTCTGGTCCTGGGACCGCAGGAGCGGCTCAGATGGTAGAGCACCAGCCAATGAGCAAAAGCGTCAGGCACCAAGTTCAAGTTCCAGTCTCCGAAAAAATGGAAGTTTCTAAATAACCAGCAGCCATGCTGCTGATCACATGTATGGTGTATATGTGTATACCGTTATATGTTACAGACCATGATAGACAATTTGCTCCAGGAAAGTTAGAATGAGCTTGTAACTTTAAATGAGCATCACTATCCCATAATACTGTGAAATTTGGGAAATTATGTAATCACTTATTAAAAAAAAAAAAAAACACCAGAAAACTAGAAGTGGCACTGTGGCTCAAGCAGTAGAGCGCTAGCCTTGAGCTGAAGAGCTGAGGGACAGCGCCCAGGCCCAGAGCTCAAGCCCCAGGACTCACAAAAAAAAAAGAGAGATCTTTCATGCGATTGTTTCTAACATATTTATAAGATTATGTCTTTGTTGCTTTGTATGTCCCTCCCCCATGGTATAACCCTTGCTTTCACTGTATTTGATGTTGGTATATGTGAAGGGGAAGAGAAAAAACAAATCATTAAAATGGATACAGGAGGACCCATTGTAACAATGAGATGTACAAGTCATTATGTCGAAAAACGAACTTTATAACTTTGGTGGGGGGGATGAAGGGGGGGAGGGTGGATGCGAAGGGATGGGAAGAGGAAACAAAGGAGGAGGCTACAATGCTTGATAAGTACTCAATATCTTGCCCGTGTAATTATAACCCCTCTGTACAATATTTTCACAATAAAAAATACTTTTATAAAAAAATAGAAGTTTCTGTGCAAGTTAATAGTTAACAAATGTTTTTGTCTGTTTGTTTGTCGGTCCTGGGGCCTGAACGCTGGGCCTGGGCGCTGTCCCTCAGCTCTTCAGCTCAAGGCTCATGCTCTACCACTTGAGCCACAGCACCACTTTTGGCCTTTTCTGTTTATGTGATGCTGAGGAATGGAACCCAGGGCCTCATCCATGCAAGGCAAACACTATCACTGAGCCACCTTCCTAGCCCCAATATTTAATAAATGATAGGGAGCAGATTTAGTTCATTAGCTCTATTAAATTCCTTCATACGTTATCCGTTTTTTTTCTCTTACAGAAACAAAAGAGGACACGTGTGGAGGGTCAGGAAGGGGTACGAGCTTCTGCCCAGGGATCACAGCTTTTTGGCAGCAGAATCCAAGCCTGGGAAGTCCCCAGGCATCTCTCCTAGTTGTGGAGAAGGCTGCACTCGGCCCTGAAGGACACAGTTTGTACAAAGCAAGCACAAACGGTCTCATCTGTGGGAAGGTAACAGTACAGCCTCGTCTCAGGAGAGCCTATCGGGCCAGACTGATTTAATTTCACTTGATTAAAAAAAAACAACAACAAGCTATAAAAACACTAGCACCAGCAGACCTGATCTGCCCTGACAGCTACAGTTCTGACAGCCCACACACAACATTATCGTGAGCCAATGAAACCCCGAGTCATCGCAAACCCCAACCTTTGCACTGCAGGCAAGAAAATCAATGCCACGGGCAGGCTGGAGCCTAGGCTGGAGAACAGAGTGTGAAGAGATGGGGAGGCAGAGAGAGACCCCATCACAAAAGCATTCAAGTATTCTCAGTCCTTTAGTCATCAGCAAGAAAGCTACAGGTTCCTATTGTGTATAAGACTATACATATGGCTCAAGACTGGAACTCAGATAGATACACCGACAAGACAAAGCAGGGAAGAGGAGACAAAGCAGAGATGAATGAGGCTGAGGAGAGGAAGGCAAAGCCTTATGGAGAGAAGAACAAAGGGGCTTGGATGTGGCAAGTTCTCCTGCCGCTCAGCCACAGCCAACACGCAGCGCTGGACCAGGTGGAGGATGCCGCCCAATCAAAACGCAAAGCAAAGCCCATGATGCCAGTGCTGCCCGCCCTGTTTTGCAGAAGACAAGCAGAAAGACAAGCATCTGTGAGCCTGGAGGGTCGGTTCCCAGCATCAAGCCCTGAAATGACACGGCTGAGATGGCTTCTGAATTGTGGCACTGTGTTGCCTGTGGCCATTTGGAGAAGGGTAAAACCAGACCCACACCATATCCTGTACCAAACATGAGGACAAACTCCAACTGGTTCTGGGATCTCAATCTAAACAAAACAATGTGTAAGAACTTTTAAATGCCTGGGTATTTTAAAACCCAAATACAGCAAAACACCCTCATGATGCAAATTCAAATGCAACATAAAAAAGATATATATTCAACTACATAATAGAGCAAAAAAATAAGTAATACAGTATATAAAACATAATCTGAGAGGAAATATCTGCAACATACATCACAAAGGGCTAATACTCCTGATATAAAGAGGTCATAAAAATTGAGAAGAAAAACAGAATAAAAATTCAACAGAAAAAATAAGAAGAAGCAAAAAAGATAAGCAGATTATTCCTAAGAGAAAATTACAGAAGCTCAGTGCAGAGTGTTGCCAGCACACACACAGACCTAGCTTCCATCCGGAACACCCTGCGGGGGGAAAGGATAGACTCTCAGGGGCTGGGAAGGTGGCTCAGTGGTAGAGCGCTTGCCTTGCATGCATGAGGCCCTGGGTTCGATTCCTCAGCAACACATAAGCAAAAAGAAAAAAGCTGGAAGTGGTGCTGTGGCTCAAGTGGTAGAACGTTAGCCTTGGGCTGAAGAGCTGAGGGACAGCGCCCAGGCACAGAGTTCAGGCCCCACAACCGGACCCAAAAAAAAAAGAAAAGAAAAGGATAGACTCTCTTACTTTTAGCACAAGAAAAACCTCCACCTTTTTTTTTTTTAAAGAAACCTATCCAGGTGCCAGTGTTGGCTTACGCTTGTAGTTCTAGGTACTCAAAAGGCTGAGACCTGAGGCTTGAGGCTCAAAGCCAGTCAGGGCAGGAAAGTCCATGGGACTCTGATCACCTATGAGCCACCAAAACTCTGGAAGTGGACCTATAGCCCAAGTGAGTAGAGCACTAGCCTTGAGTAAACAAGCTCAGGGGCAATGCCTAGGCCTGGCTTCAAGCCCCAGGACCAGCACCAAAAAAAAAAAAAAAAGAAGACACCTCTAAAAAATGAGGGAGGAAATAGGAGACAGAGAGGAACTGCCACACCTCTACCTTTCTGTATAGTTTTTTTGTTGTTGTTGTTGGTCAGTTGTGGGACTTGAACTCTGGGCTTGGGTGCTGTCCCTCAGCTCTTCAGCTCAAGGCAAGCACTCTACAGTTTGAGCCACAGTGCAACTTCTGGTTTTCTAGTGGTTTATTGGAGATAAGAGTCTCACGGACTTGCCTTGCCTGGCTGGCTTTGAACCGTGATCCTCAGATCTCAGCCTCCTGAGTGGCTAGGATGACAGGTGTGAGCCACTGGCACCCGGCTTGTATAGTTTTAATTTTGGAACCATGATGAGGTTCAGTAGACCAAAAGAAATCAATAAGGACAGGATATATGTGCTACTGGCTCAGAAAGAGAACAACTACAGTATCTCAAATACAAGATAATGCCACGGAGGGCACGGAGGCCCGTCCCAGCTGCCCTGTGCACTCTCCCACAAAGGCACCAAGCACAACCCACAGACCGGAAGGCCTATCTCTGCTACAGTGAGGCTGGCTTTCTACATAATGGAGGGCTGAGAATAAACAAAGCCAATGTAAGCCGGGTACTGGTGGCTCACGCCTGTAATCCTAGCTACTCAGGAGGCTCCCAGTTCAAAGCCAGCCTGGGCAAGAAAGTCCCTGAGACTCTTATCTCCAATAAACCACTAGAAAACTGGAAGTGATGCTGTAGCTCAAGCAGTAGAGTGCTCGCCTTGAGCTGAAGAGTGCAGGGACAGTGCCCAGGCCCAGAGTTCAAGTCCCACAACCAAACAAAAAAAAAAAGGACAGTGTATAGCTGCCCCTAGGAATCAGACTTCTCCCTGCTGGAGAAGGAAGCTATAAATGGAAATAGAATATAAGGAATCCTGGGATTGCAGTTGGAATTGGAAAGTCAGCATAAACTTTAACAGTGTAAACGTCCCAAAGGGTCAAGAAGCATCAAACCCCTGTAGCAATGGGCACACTGTCTGAAAATACGAGCAACCTTACAGAATAAGATTATATGGAAATACTAAGGATGGATGCACACCAATCAATTAGATATGCTAGAGGAGACAGGCAAATTCCTAAAAAGATACAAATGACCAACAGTGAAGAAGAAAAAGAAAATCTGAAGATTTATTAAATAATCAAATAATTTTTAAGAAAGAAAAGCCAAAACACAGATGGTTTCAATGTTGAATCCCACCAAACATTTAAGGATAAATTAGTGTCAATTCTTTTTTTCTTTTTTTTTTTTTTGTCGGTTGTAGGGCCTGAACTCTGGGCCTGGGCGCTGTCCCTCAGCTCCTCGGCTCAAGGCGAGCGCCCTGTCACTTGAGCCACAGCGCCACTTCCAGCATTTTCTGCTTATGTGGTGCCTCATGCATGCAAGGCAAGCACTACCACTGAGCCACCTTCCCCGCCCTAATGTCAATTCTTAACAAAGGCTTCCAAAAAAAACCAGAGGAAGGTACTCCAACAAACTCATGCTAGAAACCAACACTGATGTGATCCCAAACTCAGAAAAAGGAACCCAAAGCAGAAGAAAACTACAGAGTACTGTCTCTCCTGAGCAGATGAAAAAATTCTCACCAAGATCCTAGCAAGCCAAATCCAGCAAGATATAAAAGGATTACACAACAGGATCAAGTGAGACTTATTTCAGATGTGTAAGGCTGGCTTAACATCTGAAAATCAATTAGTATAATACTCATGCGAGTGAAATAAAAGACTAACAGGCCATCATTCTCTCAACATACACAGGACAAACACGCAAATTCAAAACGCTTCCAAAATAAAAATACTATATACCCTAGGAATTCCAGAAAATGGTCTCACCTTGATCTAGAGCACCATGAGAAAACTACAGCTAATGGCGCTTGCTTATAGTCAATTATACTTAATGGCAAACGTGTTCCCCCTAAAATAGAACACATTTCTGAAGAGGAAGGACTAAAACTATTTCTCTTTTCAGGTAACATGGGTCTTACATGGAGCAAAATCCTAAAGAAGCCACTGAAAAACATATTAGAGCTAAAGTTCACCAAGACTACAGGATCTAGGATCGATGTACAAAAGAGAATATATACATACCTTAGAATGAACATCTGAAAATAAAATTAAGAGAACAACTATGCTCATAACAGCAACAACTTAAGAATAATCTAAGCCGGGCACCAGGGGCTCATGCTTGTAATCCTAGCTACTCAAGAAGCTAAAATCTGCCAGATGCCAGTGACTCATGCCTGTAATCCTAGCTACTCAGGAGGTTGAGATCTCAGGGTCCCAGTTCAAAGCCAGCCCAGGCAAGGAAAGTTCATGAGACTCTTTTTTTTTTTTTTTGGATCCAGTCGTGGGCCTGAACTCTGGGCCTGGGCACTGTCCCTCAGCTCTTCAGCTCAAGGCTAGCGCTCTACCACTTGAGCCACAGCGCCACTT
>NW_012267298.1:10885621-10919198 GCF_000151885.1 Dipodomys ordii
AAAAAAAAAAGAAAAAGAATAAATTTAACCAAAAACCCCAATTGTCTCATGCTCTAAAAACTTAAAACATCACTAAAAAAGAAATGATAAATATAGGGCTCTGGCTCTGGCTCAATGGTAGAGCACCGCCTGGCACGCAGGAGGGCGGGGAGAGGGGGCAGCACCCCACGCACTGACACTTCATGTTCTCAAGACAGCAACACCTTCCAAGTAAGCCACAGACTCCAATTAATCGCTGTGAAAATCCCAGCTGGATTATTTGCGGAAACTGATTATCTGGCCCTAAAGTTTACATGGGCAACTCAAGGGATACAGAATAATCAACACCATTGAAAGAAAAGAACAAACTTAGAGAAAGAATTGACATTTCCCAATCACAAATTTCACATGACCTCTCTTGGGTAAGGGTAATTTTTAAATTTATCCATTTGATCTTTGTTTTCTAAAATCTCTACACTAAACATGGCTGGTTTGTTTTTCATTCTCTTTTGTAGGTGAAGGAGCTTATTAGGACACTGAGATAATGACTTTTATAATAAGGAAAAAGTCACTTTGGGGCAGACCTGATGATTGGACACAGCTTTGTACTTGTCAGGCATGTGCTCCACCACTTGAGAGCCACACACCAAGTCTTTTTGCTTTTAGTTTTTTTTTTTTATATCTTTGCTCAGGTTGGCCTCAAACCACTATCCTCCTACCTCTGCCTTCCAATTAGCTGGGATTACAGGTGTGTGCTAACACACTCAGCAACAAATTGTTCAAATATCCATTTCTTGAAAAAAATGTTAAGTATAACAGACAATTAAGTCATGGGTTGGAGGCGTGGCTCGGTTGGTAAAGTATCAGCCAATGAGCAAAAGTGTCAGATACTGAGTTTAAGGTTGGGGAGAAGAGAAAGAAATAAAGGAGAAAAAATGAAAAGGGGGGGAGGGAGGAAGCAGGAGGGGGAAGGAAAAGGGGAGAGAGAGGGAAAGAGAGGGAGAGAGAAGGAAAGAGGAGAGAAATTGTTTAAAAAAAAAAACTTGGGCTGGGAAGGTGGCTCAGTGGTAGAGCGCTAGCCTTGAGCTGAAGAGCTGAGGGACAGCGCCCAGGCCCAGAGTTCAGGCCCCACGACCAGGACCCCAAAAGATAAATAAATAAATAAATAAAATAAAACTTAAGGGGCTGGGAAGGTGGCTCAGTGGTAGAGCGCTTGCCTTGCATGCATAAGGCCTTGGGTTCAATTCCTCAGCACCACATAAGCAAAAAGAAAAAAGCCAGAAGTGGTGCTGTAGCTCAAGTGGTAGAGTGCTAGCCTTGAGCTGAAAAGCTGAGGGACAGCGCCCAGGCTCAGAGTTCAGGCCCCACGACCGGACTCAAAAAAAAAAAAAAAAAACCTGAAAAATGTAGGGTTTGGGGCTGGGAAGGTGGCTCAGTGGTAGAGCGCTTGCCTTGCATGTATGAGGCCCTGGGTTCAATTCCTCAGCACCACATAAGCAGAAAAAGCCAGAAGTGGCACTGTGGCTCAAGTGGTAGAGTGCTCACCTTGAGCTGAAGAGCTCAGGGGCAGTGCCCAGGCCCAGCAAAAAAATAAAAAAGATTTTAAAAAATAAAAAAAATACACACACACACACACAAACAGTTTGGGCACTGGTAGATCACTCTTGTAATAGTAGCTACTCAGGAGGCTGAGATAAAGGATCACAGCTTAAAGCCGGATTGGGCAGGAAAGTTCATAAGACTCTTATTTCCAACTAATCACCAAAACATCAGAAGTGGAGCTATAACTGAAATGGTAGAGCACCAGCTCTGAGCAAGAAGCTAAGAAATAGCATCCAGGCCCTGAGTTCAAGTCCTAAAAAAAAACAAAACAAAACAGGGCTGAGGACATGGCTCAACTGGTAATCACGTGGTTAAAAGCCCTGAATTTAGCCGGGCACCAGTGGCTCATGCCTGTAATCCTAGCTACTCAGGAGGCTGAGATCTGAGGATCACAGTTCAAGTCCAGCCTGGGCAGGAAAATCGGTGAGACTTTTAACTCCAATTAACTACCAGAAAACTGGAAGTGGCGCTGTGGTCAAGTGGTAGAGCTCTTGCCTTGAGTTGAAGAGCTCAGGGACAGCACCCAGGACCAGAGTTCAAGCCCTAGGACCAAAACAAACAAACAACAAAGCCCTGAATTCAAAACTCTACTATCACCCCCCCCCCAAAAAAAAGAGTACACTTCATAAAGTTTTAAAAGGACAAGTGTACCACATCCCTCAGGAAGCACACGAAACTTACGAAGCAAAAATTATTTCTCAAAAATCTTAACAGAATCATGAAAACCCAAGAAACAAAGAGAAACCACACTTGGAGCTGGTGAACTCCACATACATGAAAAGACTAGAAATCCCGTAACTCTGACTCTAGCACAATAGAATGAAAACAGAGTCTCTGCAGGGACATGGACTTCAGTGCATAGACCAGGACAGGCTGCTTGATGATTTTTTAAGAGTTCTAATTTTTGAACATGGTTGAAAAACTACCAAATGCTCTGAAAACAACCAGAAATGAACCCCCTATACCTGTGAAGGCTGCCCCCACATCCCTAATAAATACAAGCTTATTTTTCTTTATTCATGGGTACTCATTCCTGACACCAAGGCCAAATAGTTTAATGAGGGCACGTGATCCACATTCTGCTTCTCTCATCAAGTCTAGTTAATGCACCTGCTCTGCTGTGTGAGCATGGTATGTCAAGGATGGTTCTAAAATGAACAGAAATGCCCACCTGGTTTGTGGAACTCTGCTCGATCCTCGAGCTGTTTTCTGCAGGTGACTGAGGTATTTCTGTGATCTTTTCCCTTGTGACAAGAACAACACACTCTGTTCTAAGACTGCCATGAGATAGGAAGTGAAGACGCCATGTTCTAAACAAGCTGCTGGACAAGAATACCTGAAGCCACCCCAAGTTCCTGCACGTCATAAATATGAAATGGAAAAGGAAACATGACTCACTAATGAAAGACACATAACCCAATTAAAAATGGCTAAAGGACCCAAGAAGACATTTTTCAAAGGAAATACACTAGTAACTAGTGGTAGTGGGCACATGAAGAAATGTTCACTAACTATAAAGGAAATGCAAATCAAAATAACTCCAAAGTGAAATATGTGAAATTTATGTAATCACCTAATCTCAATTAAAGAAAAAAAGTGAGAGAAGGGATGGGTTAGGAGAGATGTGTGACAATGCTGTCAGACGCTTTGTACTCATGTACTCTTTTGTAGAATGGGAAATTCTTTGTACAACGACTTAAAGATAATAATTTTTAAAAAGACAAAAAGAAAAAAAAACTACAAAGCCCAGTACTAGAGGCTCATGCTGTAATCCTCCTCCCTGAAACCTGGAGGCTTCAGGTTTGAAGCCAGCCCAGAGAGAAAAGTTTATGAATAGACTTCATCTCCAATTAACGAGCAAAAATGCCAGATTGGAAGCATGGCTGAGTGGTAAAGCACTAGCTAAGCAAGCAAACCAAGCAAGCTCAAGGCCCTGAGTTCTAGACCTGATATTAAGATGAAAAAAAACCAACAGTGAGATATCACCTTTCATCCACCAGGAATCCGAAGGTAACAACTGCTAAGACGGAGAAAAATGGAACTCACACACAGATGCTAGAGGGAATGTAAAGTGGTACAGCCACTTTTGAAAATAATCTGGCCGTTTCTCAAGAAGTTAAACATGGCCAAGTGCTGATGGCTTACACCTGTAATCCTAGCTATTCAGGGGACTAAGATCTGAAGATTGAGATTTCAATCCAGCCTGGGTAGAAAAGTCTGTGAGACTCTAAGTTCCAGTGTGGTTCATGCAGTAGAGCACCAGGCTTGAATTGAGCGGGGGGGGGGGGGGGGGGGTGTCAGCAAGAGCACAGTGTCCAGGCATGAGTTTAAATCCCAGTAACAGAAGGAGAAGGAAGAGAAGAGGAGATGGAGGCATTAGAGGAGGAGGAAGAGGAGGAAAGTAGTAGCAGCAGTAGTGGTAGCTGCTGTAGTAGTAGTTGTTGTTGTTGCTGTTGTTAGACAATGAGTTAGCAAAGGATCCAGCAAGTCCACCTCCAAGACACAAACATGAGCGCTTCAGGCACCGTCCACACAAAGCCGGGCACACGAATGCCCACCTCACCACAGTTCACAAGGGGCAAAGAGTGAAAATGATGCAAACGTCCATCAAGCGACAGACTGGAGACACAGCAGACTGACACTCAGGGGCAGTGAGGGCCACACGTGCAACCGCGAGGCCGGGCCTTGCAGACAGCAGTGAAGAAGCCAGCCCCAGATGGGCGCTGCTGGTGGCACCCTCGTGACCTGTGCTGAGCAGGAAACCACAGGCAGCAGTGAGTGCTCGGCTGCCCGGCGGGCGCGGGCTGGGTGGCAGCAGGTTGGGTACACTCAGTTGGGCGCAGGGGCTTCTTGTTGGGGTGATAAAAATAGACTACAGTGGTGCTTGCACAGCTCCGGATACTCTAACTGCATTGTCTGCTAGAAATCGGTGGTTTGTATTAAAGCTGTTTAAAAAACTTGAAAAGTACCTGAGAACAGGCTTCCTCCTTACAAGTACAAATTGATTACTTTTATTATTGGAAGAAACTGCTCTCTACATGAAAATGGAAAAAAAAAAAAAACAACTAGGAGTCAAATGAAGTTAGCCAAAGGACTGTTTTAATTGAATTAAGTGCGTGGAGTGTACACAAAATGCCCAGAAACCGGAAGAAAAAAAAGAGTTTGGGAAAAGAATCATTCCATTTAAAATGCAAATCAGGAGCTCAGAAGCAGAACTTCCAGCAGCCACTGAGGAAACAATTTGTTCTGAAAAGAAGCAGCAGAGGGCTGGGAAGGTGGCTCAGTGGTAGAGCGCTTGCCTTGTATGCATGAGGCCCTGGGTTCGATTCCTCAGCACCACATAAGCAAAAAGAAAAAAGCCGGAAGTGGCGCTGTGGCTCAAGTGGTAGAGCGCTAGACTTGAGCTGAAGAGCTGAGGGGCAGCGCCCAGGCCCAGAGTTCAAGGCCCACGACCAGACCCCCCCCAAAAAAAAAAAGAAGAAGTGCCAGCACCAGGCCGGGCCACCGCACTTCCTCATCCTAGCTGGACGCACATCTTGTCCTAGGAGGGTGGGATCTAGGGGGGGTGGGGGCAGAGGAATGGAGGAATGGTGGACAGATACTCAAAATAGCCGTGAGAAATGGAACTGGGAAACTTGAGGAGACAGGTGGGGTTGGGAGAATATGGGGAGAGTGACACTGATCAAAATGGACTGTGCCCATAAACTGAGATGTTGGATTGAAATCCTTTTGTATGACTATTTGAAGATGATAAAAATTCATTTTTTTATTTTTCTTAATTACCAAGTACTTGTACACAGGAGTTTACATTTAGCAAAGCAGTTTAGGAATACAATATCTCTTGATCACTATCACTCCTTTCAACATTCCCACTCATTTTTGTAGGATATATGTTTTGTTTTTGGGGGGGTGTCAGTTGTGGGGCCTGAACTCTGGGCCTGGGCGCTGTCCCTCAGCTCTTCAGCTCAAGGCTAGCGCTCTACCACTGGAGCCACAGTACCTGCCACTTCCGGCTTTTTCTGCTTATGTGGTGCTGAGGAATAGAACCCAGGGCCCCATGCATGCAAGGCAAGCGCTCTACCACTGAGCCACCTTCCCAGCCCCTACATTTAATTTTTGAAAAAATAAATTTATTTAACTTTTCTTTTTTTGGGGGGGTCTGGTCGTGGGCCCTGAACTCTGGACCTGGGCGCTGTTCCTCAGCTCTTCAGCTCAAGGCTAGCGCTCTACCACTTGAGCCACAGCGCCACTTCCGGCTTTTTTTCTTTTTGCTTATGTGGTGCTGGGGAATTGAACCCAGGGCCTCATGCATGCAAGGCAAGCGCTCTACCACTGAGCCACCTTCCCAGCCCTTATTTAACCTTTTTAACTGTATTTAAAAGAAGAAAAAGAAAGCTCCTCCTGGCTCAGCTTCCTGAGCGCTGGGGTTACACGAGTGCATCAGCACTCTCAGTTTCTTGGTCTTATTTTCACGAGTACAGGCAGAAATATCTACTTTTCAGTCACCAAAAACTCTCAAGTTGTTTTCTCTTAGCAGCTCGGTTTCCCAAAAGCAAAGGGAAGCCTCAATGCCCCTCCTCTACACTTCATACAGCCCCATCTAAACATTATCCAGGGAGGAGGAGCTGGACACAGATACCAACATGAGAGTTGACCAACCTGAAGCTACTCTACTCCACAATGAAGTGAGCTCAAATATCTCATGCACGAAGCCCATGTAAGCACTGCTGTCTGCTTTGCATTCTTCAAAGCAAAGTGTTTGTCGTGTTTCTATTACTTACTCGGTTGGTTGTTTCTGATTAAACCAGAAAATGACTGAACTCATCATGAAATAACTAGGCACTGTGATAAAGTAGGGTTCTGCTGTATTCATTACAGAAGGTGTTAAGAGGGGAAAGCGAAATCCACCTCTGTAAAAAAAAAAAAAAATGCAGAATTTCTGTCCCTTCTAAGTACACATATGGGAGACACATAGGGAATTGCAATCTGTGTGGAAAGGAGCACAAGCCGGTCTGTGAACGGACTCAGAGGGGAAACATGCTCAGGGCATTCCGAGATTTCAAGTCATTCACATCACCATGCGAGTGCAGGAGTCCTCTTCAACAGGCAACATGAAGCAATAGGCACCCAACCAACAAGGACCACACAATAGTTGGTTTCCACAAGTTCTGATTTAAAATCACTTAAATCAGAACGTTCAAGAGATTACAATCCAGAAATTTTAACCATCACTCACACCACCATGAAACAAGCACTTAAAAAAAAAATAACCAAAAGAAACTGAGCACGTAGATCATGTACCTGGATCAATGAGGACTTCTTGCGCTCCTGGAAGAAAGAACAGAGCATGGTCCTTTATTGGAAAAATAAAACTGCTTCTCAAGATAAAGACTAAAACACATTTCCCAACTCACATACCCTTGACAAATCTGTGACACTTGTATCTGATCAGAAAAGCAACCCTGAATAACAGTGTGTTGTAAGCACAATGCTTTCATATTGCAGAGGGAAAAACAGGAATGGAAGCAAACTCCAAATCGTCTCCTTATCTCTTCCCCCTCCCTCTTTGAAGCTCATGCTCCTAACGCCTCTTAATGAAGAGGATTTATTTACAAATAAGCCAAGTGACAAAACAAAGGAATATTGTGCAAATCCGTATCAGGACCCTGGAATGAGGAAAGAAAAGGTACCAGAAAACAATATCCAATTTACCACCTCTCCCTAAAATCACATTCAGTCTCCATTTCTTTCTCTCTCTCTCACACACACACACACATGCACATACACATACATACATCCACACATACACACACACAATCACTGAAAGCTTCATCAAGCTCAGAATATCCAATATTTAGAAGGTAGCTTTGTAGTTAGTTTCAAATATAAGCAATTAACTTTGCTATTATCAAGAAGCTTGTCAAAGCCCTCATCATCTACCAAATTACCCAAATATCAGTGATAGCCAATCAATCTTCTGTGCAGAATGAAATTTCCTGTCATCCCTTTCCAAGAATAACATTTATCATTAGCTATCATTCTTTTTCACGTTTTAACAAAAAGGTATATCCCAATAAGATGTACCCTTAGTAAGAGTTTTCTATACAAAGAACAAGCCCCATGATTATTATACTGATATGTTTATGGTAAGAGCTGTCTTATGTGCAGTAATCTCTATTTTTAAATACAGAATAAAAATCACTATACTCTGAAAGTCACAATAAAAATAACAAAACAGCCAGGTACCAGTGGCTCATGCCTGTAATCCTAGCTACCCAGGAGGCTGAGATCTGAGAATCACATTTTAAAGCCAGCCCAGGCTGGAAAACCTGTGAGACTCTTATCTCTAATTAGTCACCAAAAAAGCTGAGGGCAGAGCTGTGGTTCAAGTGGTAGAGCACCAGCCATAAGCAAAATGAAGCAAGCTCAAAGATAACACCCAGGCCATGAGTTCAAGCCCCAGGACCAGCACAAAAAATTAAAAAGCCAATTAAGGAAATGGCCGTTATAGAAAACACAAGACACAGGCTGGGAAGGTGGCTCAGTGGTAGAGTGCTTGCCTTGCATGCATGAGGCCCTGGGTTCGATTCCTCAGCACCACATAAAGCTGAAAGTGGCACTATGGCTCAAGTGGTAGAGCACTAACCTTGAGCTGAAGAGCTGAGGAACAGCCCCCAGGCCCAGAGTTCAGGCCCATGACTGACAAAAAATAAAAAAGAAAGAAAGAAGGAAAGAAAAAAAGAAAACACAAGACACACTTGCTCCAGGCCCCACAACTGCAAAAGCAGCCCCATTCCACCTCCAAGAAAGGCTGCGTGGGAGCCGCAGCTCAGAGCAGCATCGCACTCAAACACCCCAGCTAAACTTGAAAAACTCAGCTCCCCATGATACCAAATGGCCCCCACTAATAAGCCACGAAAGAGGATCAAAGCTCAGGAGCTCAACAGTCTTTTCCACTTTAAGGACAGCAGAGATGACTTCTCCTTCTCTTGCACAATCATGGCTGCCTTCTAATATTGCTAGAGAAACCAATCTCCCCACTGCTCTCTTGGCACTCCTAAAATTCTCATGTTGAGATAACAGAACAAAAATAAGATATAACTTTTTCCAAGTACCCAGATATAATGGAAACCATGCTATTATGAAGCATTAAATGAAGAAATCAAATTAAAGAAACGAAGTCTTTCACAAACAGGAAAACCAGGTGCAACAGTGCCACCTATGGCAGGCTCCCTGAACGCCTTCCCAGGCTGCTGTGCAACCAGTTCAAATGAGCAGGCTTTTCAAATGGCATGTTCAGAGACGGCAACTAAAGCCTAGCTAGCACGAACTCAATTCTGCTTCAGGAAAGAAGGCAGGGGTTTGGTAATTAATCTAAAAAGTATAACATGCTGAATATAAACAAAACAGACAGGCTCACAGAAACTAGTCCAAGAGCAAGACATTCTCTCTCTCTCTCTTTCTCTCTCTCCCCCCCGCCCCACTCTTGTTGGTCGTGGGGCCTAAATGCTGGGCCTGGGCGCTGTCCCTCAGCTCTGCAGCTCTCGGCTAGTGCTCTACCACTTGAGCCATAGCACCATTTCCTGTTTTTTCTGCTAATGTGCTGAGGAATCGAACCCAGGTCCTGATGCATACGAGGCAAGCACTCTACCACTGAGCCACCTTCCCAGCCCCTGGGCTGGCTTTGAACAGCAATCCTCAGATCTCAGCTTCCTAAGTAGCTAGGATTACAGGCATGAGCTACCATGCCTGGCAAGAGCAGGACTCTCAAACTGGCCCAGCCCCTTCCTTTTATACCAGAGAGGCTGAGACTCTAGCAGTCTGCCACAAAGCTTTTTTCACCTTTGTATTTTGCTCTGTACCAAAGGCAACTGCTCACAGACAGTCCGCAATCATAAAGCCACATCTGCAAAGCTTCCCAAAAGTTATAGGCCGTGAGTCTCACAGCACGCATGCCCAGACTAAAACACCATGACCTGGTCAGTGACAGAACCTGCTGTTCCCCACCATAAGGGAAGTGGCAGGCGCCGAGCCACACTTCCACCTCTTTACCCAGGTACGGGGCGTACAGACCTCTTCCACCAGTGCAGGAATAAGCTTCTTCCCGGAAAATAGCTCAACATCAAATTGTCTAAGCTCAGTGGCTAAGGTCAACTTCTGAATAGCAAATGTTTAGTAATTTAAAGGTTTCAGTAGATGATTATGGAACAACAGGAATTCGGAGTTGTAAAAATATATATTCTGTGAAAATAACCTAACAAGTTCCTCAAACCAAGGAAATTTAGCTGCTCCTCATCTTATCAGTGACACTGATTTATTTCAAGGTCCATTACACATTGAAAAGAAAACCTGCTCATGCCTGTAATCCGAGCTACTCAGGAGACTGAGATCTGAAGATCATGGTTCAAAGCTAGCCCAAACAAGAAAGTCTATGAGACTCTTATCTCCAATTAACTATCGAAAAAAAGCCAGAAGTGGAGCGTGGCTCAAGTGGTAAAGTGCTAGCCTTGAGCAAAAAAGCTCAGGGACAGCATCCAGGCCCTCAGTTCAAGTGCCAGGACTAACACAAAAACAAAACCAAAATGAAAATCTGAGCAAGCATGGCAGCATCAGGAGAAAAGAAAACTGAGGCAGGAGGGTCACAAGTTCTAAGTCGTCCTGAACTGTCTGGTGAGATTCCTGTCTCAAAAAGAGAAAGAAGAAAAAGAAAATGGCATTTTTTTACTCCAAACCATACTTGTAAGTATCACATTTATGAGTATTTACTATGCATCAGAAATAGCCACCAGCTTCATTATTTAAAGCTGATCTTCCTCACCAATCTACTGCTATCGCATTTAACTTTGATGAGTTATGTATATGTTTATATATCTATATATACGCGTGTGTACACATATGTATACATGTGTGTGAGCATAGGTATCCCACACCATACAAAAGAAGTGACACTGGCCTAAGTTCATGGATGAGGAAATATATTTAGGCCATAAAAAGCGGGCTAAGTCTCTAACTTAAAGTAGCCTTTATGTATACTAAGGACTATATAACACCAACTTGGGCTTTATAACTTCTCCTAACAACCAACTCTAGAAAAGGAAAATAATCAATAATCATTAACAATAGCTAGATTTAGAAGTCACTTCTTCCTTTGCTTTTCTGTTGTTGTTTTTGTTTTTAAGGGCACCGCCCCTTAACTCTTTGTTCAAGGCTGGCCTTCCACTTGTGCCACAGCTTCCCGTCTAGCGTCTTACTAAAGATAAAGTGTTCCAGAGTTTCCTGCCCAGAATGGCTTTGAACGTCAACCCTCAGCTCTCGATCTCCTGAGTAGATAGGATGACAGGCAGCAGCACCAGCTTAAAAGTCACTTAATTTTTGCACTGGCATCATTCTTTATGTGCTGGTTTTATGCTTCCAAAGTGAAGAACAGAAGGGCTGGGAAGATGGCTCAGTGGTAGAGTGCTTGCCTAGCATGCATGAAACCCTGGGTCGGATTCCTCAGCACCACATATACAGAAAAAGCTGAAAGTGGCACTGTAGCTTAAGTGGTAAAGTGCTAGCGTTGAGCAAAAAAAGCTCAGGGACAATGTCCAGGCCCTAAATTCAAGCCCCTGAACTAGCAAAAAAAAAAAAACATAAAAAACGTTCCGTCTTCACTTGTGAGTAAAGCGCACTAGTGGAAGGCTGTAAGGACTCTAACTGCCACCACTGTCTCATGCTCACCGACCCTCTTCTTGTGAAGTCAGGCCAGCTCATGCTCATATCCTAGCCTTGCACTCACGCCAGTGGTTTAGGGCAGTCACCTGGCCTCAGTCTCCTTACTTGCAAAAGAAGACTTGGTTCCTACCCACAAACGCTGGCCACAAAGGGACCAAAGTAAAGCACTAATGCGAAGCCTCCGGCCTGAGGGGCTCCAGCTAGGCAACCCATTGTTTTCATCCCCAGTGCAGGGACAGAACAGGTCTCCCGGAAAGATGAACAGTGCTCATGATGAATGGTAAACACCAAGCCACACCCAGCCCTGCTAAGTGATTTCGGTAATGATGACTAGTATTACAGGGTTCAAATGGACGGAAAAGAGAGATAACCATCAAGAAGCATTTATTAATCAGATGAGGTAGCTAGCGCTGTAATCCCAGTTCCCAGGAGGCTGAGACATGTAGTTCAAAAGTTAGCCAAGCACCAGTGGCTCACACCCATAATCCTACCTACTCAAGGGGCTGAGATTTTTTTTTTTGGGGGGGGGTCTGGTCGTAGGGCCTGAACTCTGGGCCTGGGCGCTGTCCCTCAGCTCTTCAGCTCAAGGCTAGCGCTCTACCACTTGCGCCACAGCACCACCTCCGGCTTTTTTCTTTTTGCTTATGTGGTGCTGAGGAGTCGAACCCAGGGCCTCAGGCATGCAAGGCAAGCGCTCTACCACTGAGCCATCTTCCCAGCCCATCAAGGGGCTGAGATTTAAGGATCACAATTTGAAGCCAGCCTGGTCAGAAGAGATGAGACTCTTATATCCAACTAACGACCAAAAAAGCCAGAAGTAGAACTGTGGCTCAAGTGATAGAGTGCTAGCCTTGAGCACAAAATCTCAGGCAATGTCCTGAGTTAAGCCCTAGGATGGGCACAAAAAAAAAAAAGCTAGGTATATGGTTTACACCTATAATCCCAGCTACTCGAAGCCAATTCTGGCAAAAAGACCCCACCTAATATGCCACCTAGCCAGGCACGGTTGGGTACCTCTGTGGTCCTAGCTACTCAGGAGGTCTAAGTGAGAAGAATGCAGCTCTGGCTGGCCCAGGCAAAACAGGAGATCTTATCTCAAAAATAACTAAAGCAAAAAGGGTTGGGGAAGGCCTTGAGTTCAAAGTTCAAACCCTAGTGCCAAAGGGAAAGTAAAAAAAAAAAAAAAAGGAAACACAAGTCAATGATGAGCAATTTTCTGTAGATTTATTGAAAAAAATGCCCAAATAACTTTTAATTTGGTGTGAGACTGAACTCATAACTTTGTACATGCCTGGCTCTACCATAGAACCAATAATTTCTGAATAAAATGAAGTTTTATCCATTAATCACAGACTTACAGGTTTGCATATAAACCTCAGAAGAAAGAATTTGTAGGGCTGGGAAGGTGGCTCAAAGGTAGAGCGCTTGCCTGGCATGCATGAGGCTCTGGGTTTGATTCCTCAGCACCACATAGCAGAAAAAGCCGGAAGTGGTGCTGAGGCTCAAGTGGTAGAGCGCTAGCCTTGAACTGAAGAGCTGAGGGACAGCTCCCAGGACCAGAGTTCAAGCCCCACCACTGACAAAAAAATAGAATTTGGAGCCCTAATCTTTCAATACCAAGGCAGTGAAGTTTCAAACACAACTTAAAAACTAGAATTAAAGGAAAAAGAGACAGCATTCTTTTTCAAAACCTAGGATAACTCCAATTTAATAAGGAAACCTTACTTTTCTCAGAGGACATGTGTTTAAAAGCTACACGATCTGAGTGTGCATTGTACAGTCTTTGACCAGTGCTCCTGAACTTACACGACTGTGACGCTCAACTGTAGAAACAACACTCATCACAGCCGCCAGCACCAAGTGCCAACACCTACTCTCTGTATGGGAGCTGCCATTGCCCCATTTTACAGACAAGGAAACTGAGGCACAAAGAGTAAGCAACTTAGCCTGGCGCCGACGGTTCATGCCTATAATCCTCGCTACTCATGAGGCTGAGATCTGAGGATCGTGGTTCAAAGTGAGCCGGGGCAGGAAAGTCCGTGAGACTCTTGTCTCTAATTAACCACCAGAAAACCGGAAGTGGTGCTGTGGCTCAAGTAAGTGGTAGAGCACTCGCCTTCAGCTGAAGAGCTCAGAGCACCCAGGTCCAGAGTTCAAGCCCCACGACCGACCAAAACAAAAAAAAAGAAAGAGTAAGCAGCTTGCTCCAGCTCATGCTGATGCTGACACTGCCACCGGGCAGTGCCATGGGACCGGAGATACTCTGTCTGTGAACTACAAGGAGAATGCTGGTGAACTAGCCTCAGTGTCTCCTGCATGCATGAGGCTGCCACTACAACTGCCAGACCTTGAGAGTAAACCCTAAGGGAAATGGAACCTTCCCCCCTGTGCAATTACTGCATGCTCTGGAACTCCGCCTGAGCTCCCGCCTGAGGTAGGTGACTCTCCACAGCTTCCACAGGAGTGGAGCCGCTTCCTCTCCCCCAACTGCCACGCAGACATCACTGAGTATTTCCCCCACAGCCTCCCTCAACAGTAAAAGCTAAATAAGGATTCTTCTGTACTCCACAAAAAGTCCTCCCTTAAACTTCCTTTGCCTATGTTTATCAAGGGGAAAAAAAAATGAAACATTACCCTAAGAAGTTTCTAGTCTTGCTAATCATATCAGCAAGACAGTTAACACATTAGCAAACCCTCAGCAAGAACTGCTGGGAGAAGAGAGGACATCTCTTAAGAGAAACAACCCAGGGCTGGGAAGGTGGCTCAGTGGTAGAGTGCTTGCCTTGCATGCATGAGGCCCTGGGTTCCATTCCTCAGCACCACATAAGCAGAAAAAGCCGGAAGTGGGGCTGTGGCAAATGGTAGAGCGCTAGCCTTGAGCCTTGAGCTGAAGGGCAGTGCCTAGTCCCAGAGTTCAGGCCCCATGACCAACCAAAAGAAAACAAAACCAAAAACAGTAAAATAGACTGAAGAACCATCATGGCGTTGTCTAAGCAGCCCCCACACAGCATGCCTGGAATCGGAAGGTCTGCTATGGAACTTGGTTCCCACAGAGGAGCTGGCGGGCGGGGGGGGGGGGGGGGGGGGGGGGGGGGGGGGGGGGGGGGGGCAGGTGGAGAGTCATGGAAGAAGAAATTCAGCTTGGCTCCCCCATCCAACATTAACTACTCTTTTCTCTTTGGGGGGAAGGGAACACAGTTTGCTCCTTCAGGATACTCAAAACCTCTCAGAGACCAAAAAATATCTAGCAGCTTCCGTGCTGGCCTTGAGTCAGGCCTCATTCATTACCATCACGACCATTAAAGGCAAGTGCGTTCATGAAAGGTCCAAGTTCGGATTCACTCAGCATTTGTGGGTCTGTTCCTCCTCTTCCTTGGTGCTAATCAAGCTTAAGTCATTAGAACCTCACCAACCAAGAAAACAAGAAGTAGCCTAACTACCGAGCTAGGTATTAAAACTGATTCTGGAGTCAGGTGCTGGCTGCTCCCATCTGTACTTCTCAGGAGGCTGACATCTGAGGATCACAGTTTAGGGCAGGAGAGTTCATGAGACTCTTATCTTCAACTAACCACCAAAAAGCAGGAAGTAGAGCTGTGGCTCAAGAGGTTGAGCTTGAGCCTTGAGCACAAAAGCTTACAGACAACACCCAGGCCCTAGTTCAAGCCCCAGAACTGGCACACTTGCATGCACATGTACACGTGTATACACACACACACACACACACACACACACACACACGGAGAAAAAAAGAAAGAAAGGAAGGAAGGAAGGAAAGCAAGAAAGCAAAAAAGAAAAAAATATGATTCTGGGACTAGCTTCACTCAATACCTAGGAATGACGGAAAAGGCCCAGGCAGACCCGCAAGTCCCCACCATGGGATTTCATTCACAGGTTCCAGAAGTCGACTGGTAGCGGTGAGCTAAGACCTAGAAGTATTTAGGAAGAAAGCATCTTACGTGCAAGATTTCTGAGTCAACAGCTTACACTCTATGTCGGCACTGGTCCAGCCTAACTCCGGAGACAAAGCAACGAACTCTTGCTTATTTTACAAACTACCAGTGAGCTGAGGCTGGAAGAAAAGCACCCACCTGGCCGGTGTCTGTTGGCTGCTTCTGAAGGAAGTGAGCTTCCAGGGAGCCTCAGAGCCCCCGTCTTCCCGCCAGTGCCCCCGGGGTAGTGGTAGATGACAGAAGCAGAACACAGCCCTTCCAAGGCAGCTGTCATGAGAAAGGACACCATCCATCAGTCAGTGTTCTAGCTGACTTACTCTAACTGCAGAGGCTAAGAATGGTTCTAACACCTGGCTCATTTGGGAAAGCCAATTTCCCCAACAAAACATCAAACCTAAAGTTTTGCTATACATAGAAACTTGAGAAAACTCAAGGAACTTTTGACTCCAAAACTGCTTGATGTGCTTAAAAGTTACTAAAAACCACAGAAACTGGGCTGGGAAGGTGGCTCAGTGGTAGAGTGCTTGTCTTGCATGCATGAGGCCCTGGGTTCAATTCCTGAGCACCACATACGCAGAAAAAGCAGGAAGTGGTGCTGGGGCTCAAGTGGTAGAGCGCTAGCCTTGAGCTGAAGAGCTGAGGAACAGCGCCCAGGCCCAGAGTTCAAGCCCCATGAACAAAAAAGAAATTTTTAATATTTTAATTTAAAAACAAAAAACACAGAAACCTTGCTGTAAACATAGTTCCCACTGCAGAGATTTTCCAAGGTGGAAAATAAAACTGAGATTGCCAACATTCTCTTTTTACATCTCTTTGGAGATGTATGTACTCATTCCTTCATAGTAATAAGTTACCATTTTTTATGGAAAATAAGTGTTCTCCCAAACAAAATCGCACAGAGGAAGAAGGGCAGGCTCACGTGTGCACACGTTTCTTTGGTTCTGATTTGCCACAGACTGCTTGATTCTCCCAGTGACTTCTACATCCGGCCGTCCTACACCAGACCTAATGCTCCTGGACAACTAACTCCTGGCGACCCGCAGAGCAGGTGTGGAAGGAGGCAGGCTCCTCCCCAGCCAGGGCCTCTCCATCCGGAGCAACTCGGTGCAGGGAGCAACAGGCGAGCACATTCCCCGTGCCAGCAGCGCCGGCTGCCCACCCTCACCTTATGTGTGCTGGAGAGGCTCGAGCCAGCAACCTCAGCAAAGCCCCACAAACACAGTGAGCCCTTAGTCGGCCCCGCTTTCCATCCCACTATTCCAGGCCTCACCTTCTTCCCCTCTTGTATTTCTCCACCTCTTTAAGAAGCCAAACTATGGAATTACGTGAGGCCATCAAGCCCGTCTGATACTAAAGGTGTTCTCCACTCAGTTTCTATAAAAGAACTTACTTCATTACTTCACTGTGACATTTTATTCTAAGCGGCTGACAGCAGGCACCCTCAACAGTCACCCTCAAGACAGAGCCCTAGTTTAGCCGCTACAAACATCTATCTGCAGGAATTATGGGAGCCCCCCCAAAACACACTGGATGGGGGACATGCCCCGTTCACACTGGCCCCTCCCCCCAGGTGACTCCTCTGTAAGGGGATAGGGCGCAGCCGCCCGGCCGTCGCCGCAGCCGCCCGCAGCCGCCCGGCCGTCGCCGCGCTCCTCCCACAGCACCCGGCTCTGCGGCCCGCCAGGGCAAGAGAAAGCGGCTCTTCCAGATGGACTTCCTGCTCTTTTTCCTTTCAGTCTTTAAAACTGAGGTGGTTCACGTACAGTAAGAAGCTGCCCACATGGTGCAACTCAGTTTTCCATATTTCACTATGACAACATGACCACCGCCTGCTGCCAGAACACATCCCATAGCCCGTATCCCCAAAACCTGCTGCCCCCGTCATCAGTCCCTCCGCACGCTTTCCCCCATCCCCGGGCAACACTCATCCGCCATCTTCTTCAGTGGGCTTGCGACCCTGGACATTTCTTTTTTGCTTTTTTTTCCAGTCCTGGGGCTTGAACTCAGGGCCTAGGCACTGTCCCTAACATTCTTTTGCTCAAGCTAGCCTTCTACCACTTGAGCCATAGCACCACTTCTGGCTTTTTCTGTGTATGTGGTACTGAGGGAATGAAACCCAGGGCTTCATGCGTGCTAGGCAAGCGCTTTACCACTGAGCCACCTTCCCGCCCCTGGACATTTCCTATCCATGGAATCCCACCACATGTGGCCTTAACACTTCGCTTCCAACGTCCAGCTGTGTTGCAGTGACTGCTGTATGTTATTCAACTTTTGGCTGAACATAACCACCCTCCGTGTATTCCCCGTCGAGGCATGCGGGGTGGGAGATGGAGGTGATGATAATGGTGGCCACACAGAGCTCCGCGCTAAGAGCAGGCGGGAGGAAGCTTGAGCCTCCTTCCCAGGACACGGCTCGGGCGGCTGGAGGGGGCAGCGGAGAAGGTCCAGGACCGCCGCAAACCCTCGTGGCAACCAGCACAGGCTGGCTGCTAGTCCTTCCTGCCCTTCCTGCCAGACCCTTTTACTGTTTCCTCTGATTCTAACCAACAGTTGAAACAAGGACAGAGCAGCCATATCCCCAGCCACGAGGACAGACCAGAGCACTATTTTATGGGACCCCGCCATCACACAGCCTTACCCCCAAGCCACAGAAAGTCATTCACGGAGCGGAGAAGTTCCACGGCCATGTGGTAATGCACCAGGGAGTCCTGCAGCATTCCGGCCTGAAGACACAAGTCCCCCACATGCTTGCGCATGCGCCCCTGGCACCGCTTCTTATAATGTCTGAAAGACAAAATGCAATGGAAACACATGGTTATCAACCCACGCACGCACCCTGGGGCTAGCAGAGCAGGGCGCTGCTCACCGTTCCCACTGCTAAGATATACCAGAAGGTAGCTCTGTACCGAAGCCAGCACCAGTCACTGCCAATTTCAAGGGCTGGAGGGGTCCTGACTCCAAACCTCAACTTCTGGGTGATTTTTTAAAGGTAACATGGGTATAAGTCCTCGACTCTACATGTCGCTTAGACACATTGGGGTTGGACCTTTCTATGTTGCCAATTGCAGCATTAGTGCAAAAAAGTTTTATTTTCACATTGGGGGAGGGGTTGTGTTTGGGGGTTTTGTTGGGTTTTTGTTATTGTTGTTGTTTGGGCCGGTCCTGGGGCTTGAACTCAGGGCCTGGGCTCTGTCCCCAAGCTGCATTTTACTCAAGGAACTACCACTTGGGCCACAATGCCACTTCCAGATTTTTCTGGGTAGTTTACTGGAGATACGAATCTCGTGGACCGACTTTCCTGCCCAAGCTGCCTTTTTTTTGTTGCTCTGTTGTTGTTGTTGTTTTTTGTCGGCCATGGGCCCTGAACTCAGCCTGGGCGCTGTCCCTCAGCTCTTCAGCTCAAGGCTAGCGCCCTACCACTTGAGCCACAGAACCACTTCTGGCTTTTTTCTGCTTATAGGGTGCTGAGGAATCGAACCCAGGGCCTCATGCATGCAAAGCAAGCGCTCTACCACTGAGCCATCTTCCCAGCCCCCCAGGCTGCCTTTGAACCACAATCCTCAGATCTCAGCCCCTAAGTAGCTAGGATTACAGGCATGAGCCACCAGCGCCTGGCTGAGTATTACATTTAAAAAAAAAAAAAAAAAAAAGAGCTGTATGCGTTTTCTCACCAAGAAAACAATCAATCTAATCCAGACTGAACACCCACAAGAATCCTGAAGAGCAATGTGCCTAACCCAATGAGTGGTTGAGAGCTCTCAGTCAGTTACCCGCGCAGACCTAACTCCCTCAACTGCACGGCCTCGGGCTACCTTGGAATTCAGCTTTCTGTTCCAGACACCGCTCCATGTGACCTGTAGCCAGAAAAGAGACACTTGGCGTTGCTGCACGGCAGCGCGAGGTTGGCCCTGGCAAGTCCTTTACAAAAAGCGTGGCATCAGCCTGCTCCCCATCCCAGGGGAAGGTGACCACCACCACAGCCTCCCCAACAGCGCCACCGCCCCCTGCCTCCCCTGCACACGGGCCAGCGGGCCTGCCTACAGCACAACCCCACCCCGTTCTGCCCCAGCTCCAAGCCCCAAAGAGTCCTCAGGACAGCTCCAGAGAACCCGGGTTCACGAGGCACCATCTGCTGGCCCTTCTCACCACCCTAGCCCAATACCTGCCCAAGGGGCCCTTTCGCTCAGGCTTAGTGGCCTTTAGTGTGCTCCATCTACTACGGTACTGCACGGGTCCTATCTGGAGAGTGGTCCAAGGATCGCAGGACAAGGACCAAGGTAAGATGAGGGAAAGGAGGGCAAAGGTCAAGATCTCAAAGTCCAAGGTTCCTACCTGTGTGTCACATGCTGCTGGATTTATTAGGGAATAAGGTGACCACTGTAAGCATCTCATCCTCAATATAACATACTCCAGGGATTCTCCATCTTCCCAGTACACTAAATAAGAGGCGGGACATTCTCTGTCCGCCTGAGAGTCACAGCAGCAATGCAGCAGGTGCGCTGGCTCCCCAGGGCGGCACGTCCTGCTCACTGCCTGCATGCCACCCTGCCCCCCGCACAGCAGCCCTGCGGGCAGGCCCTTCCTTCACACCCTGAGGCCCTCAGACCAGCGGCGGCGGAACACGCCCTTTCATGCACCGTTCTGAATACATACTCAATGTATTTTAAATTCAACTTTAAAAAAAAACTGGACTCCTTAGCCAGGTGCAGTGGTATACACCTGTAGCCCCACCTACACGGGAGGCACAAGTTGGAGGACCTTGGTCTGAGATTAGCCCTGGCAAAAAAAAAAAAAAAAAAGGAGGAGGTTCTGTCCAAAAAGTAATTAAAAGCAAAAAGGGCTAAAGAAATGTAAAAAAAATAAGATAACTTTAAAAAATTTTAATTTCCTGTTGGCTATGATATAAAAAACTAAAAATGTTATGCCTATTTTGGTACAATTCAAACTTTCTCACCCAAATTCAGTCCTGCAAGAAGTCACAGACCATACGAGGCGTCAGTGGCTACTCAGGAGGCTGAGATCTGAGGATCGCAGTTCAAAGCCAGCCTGGGCAGGAAAATCCATGAGACTCCTATCTCCAATTAGCCACCAGAAAACCAAAAGTGGTGCTATGGCTCAAAGTAGTACAGTGCTAGCCTTGAGCTGAAGAGACGAGGGACAGCTGCCCAGAGTTCAAGCCCCACAACCAACAAAAAAAAAGGCACAGACCTTTTCTTCTCTGAATGTTAGTTTTCAAATCCTTTTAGAAGCCTTGAATTCTTTCATGAACAATTGTTTAAACTGCTAAAACTGTATAACCACTGGATATGCCTAATGGACATGGAAAAAACACACAGGAAACAGTAACTTTAAAAAAATCATTAGGGGCTGGGAAGATGGCTCAGTGGTAGAGTGCTTGCCTTGCATGCATGAGGCCCTGGGTTTGATTCCTCAGTACCACATAAGCAGAAAAAGCTGGAAGTGGTGCTGTGGCTCAAGCTCTAGCCTTTAGCACAGAGAGGCTCAAAGACATAGATCAGGCCCTGAGTTCAAGCCCCAGGACTGGAAAAAAAAAAAAAGAAAAAGCAGCATTAGCTAGGCACCAGTGGCTCATGCCTAGACTTCGGGCGACTCAGGATGCTGAGATCTGAGGCTCGTGGATTGAAGCCAGACTGGGAAGGAAACTCCATAAGACTCTTCTCTCCAATAAACTACTCAGAAAAAGCTAGAAGTGGCACTATGGCTTACGTGGTAAGGTGCTAGCCTTAAGCCAAAGAAGCTCAGCACCCAGGCTCAGAGTTCAAGCCCCAGGACAGGCTAAAAAGAAAAGAAAAAGACAGATTAGCTGGGTACCTGGGCACCAGTGGCTCACACCTGGAATCCTAGCAATTCGGGAGGCTGAGATCTGAAGAACGCGGTGCGGTTTACAGTCAGCCTGGGAAGTTTATCTCCAATAAATTACCAAAAAAGCCAGAAGTGAAGTGGTGGCTCAAGTGGTAGAGTGCTAGCTTTGAGCAAAAGGAGTTCATGGGCAGTACCAGACCCCAAGTTCAAGCCCTAGGAGTCAAATAGGAAAAAAGAAAGAAGACAGAGGAGAAAGAGGATAAGAAGAGGAAGAGAAGAAGGGAGGAGGGAAGGGAGAGAAGGAGTGAGGAAAGAGGGGGAAGGAAGGGGGGAAGGGGCAGGAGAGGCGGAGAGGGAGATTAAGCAGGCACTGGTGGCTCATGCCTATAATCCTAGCTACTCAGGAGGCCGAGATCTGAGGACATGTTTCAAAGCTAGCCTGGGCAGGAAAGTTTATGAGACTCTCATCTCCAGTCAACTATCCAAAAAAGCCAGGAATGGAACTATGGTTCAAGTGGTAGAGCATTAGTCTTGAGCACAAAAGCTCAGGACAACACCCAGATCCCAAGTTTAAGCCCCAGTACTGGCACACGCACTAAAGAAACAACATGCAAAGAGCTTAAATGAATCTCTTTTCTATGGTTTAAAAAGAGAAATCCACAGTCAAAACAAACTTAAAGCAAATGCAAAGTACAAATATTAACAGACATGCTTTTAGTTTGTCATAAACTGTAAGACTATGGGAGCTTCAAGGTCCTGAGCCGCAGAGCCTGCTCCCCAGGCCTCGCCGGAGGATGCTCATCACTTCCTCACTCCTACAAGCGCTAAGTGTGGGGTTATAGAATACCTGAGATCATGTAATTCGTAACTACAACCTGTCTCAGCGAAGTCCCAGGCAAAGGCCAGGCTGTGCAGATAAAGGAAAGATGCCTTCTAGAAGCTGGATGAAGCACCCACCACACACCATAACAACAGCTCCCTCCCTTACCCTCAGCTGCAGAGGGCGGGAGGAGCTCAGAGGAGCAGGCAGGCCCTGCGCACTGGAGGCCCTGAGTCTGCTCAGTAGCACAGCAATAAAAACAAATAAATGTCAGAAAAATCCAATTAAAGCTAGAGGCTGTACTATTTTTCATGACACGATCAGAGAAAAGAAAATATTTAGTACTTTTTTGTGATTTTGGTCCTATTTGTGTGGCTGATGGGAAAGAATGGTTTAGTATTCCAGTTCATAAACCAGTTACAAAGAAACATTATACTCAAACCCAACGAGAAGCAAGCACTGAAAAAATAGTTTGCTATTAAAATCCCAAGGAACTTTGAGAAAGGCAATCTCTTTTTTTATGAGGGGAGTACTGTGCAGAGTTAGAAGTCTTTGCATAATTAAACAACAGCTCCCATTCAGGACTGCACTGAAGTATCCTGGGGTGAGGGCCCCTGCATTACAGGCATCCTGTGAGCGCAATCACACCCTCTGCAAAGTGCCTAGGTGGCAAAGCTAAAGCTCAAGTCACAGCCAAGTGTTACGAGCAGGCTCTACATAGGAAGTTAAAGTTGCAGTGCAGTGCATGGGTTCAGAAGAACCGGAGACAAATCATCGGTGCTGACTTTCTCCATCTGAACATTCTTACACTGAACCTGGGTAACAAGACATGCTTCTATAAGGGAGCTCAGGACTGGCCCTGCGGCTGGGTTACCTTCCACTGGATGAAGGGAGGGCTGAAAAGTTTGAACGTTCAGAAGCAGAGCTGTAGTGCAGCTCCGTGGTAGAAAATGTGTGTACCTTGCTGGGCCCTGGCTCCATCCCTAACACCACAAACAAGAAGCAAAGTGCAGGCATGCCTGTGTTATGCAAATGTGCATTATCTTCGTATGTGCGCACTGTCTGTAGCCATCATGTCACTGCAGACATAAACATGATATGATACTCATTGGGGGGGGGGGGGTTAAACACCCGTGCAGAGGACTGGCCTCATGAATTAGAACATGAGTGCTTATGTGGGAGAGGCTTTCCTGGAAGGCTCCAGAACACCTGCTTTACACTTCCAAGTGGAATAAAGGAGACACAGTTTGGACCTCATCAACTAGCTGTGTGATGCTGGACCAATGACAACCTCTCTGAGAAAGCCTCTTGCTCACAGAATTGACTCGCCACCCGGGCCCTCTGCCTTGGGTGCAGGTAGGGCAGGGTGGCTGGCTCGGCCTGACACAGGTTGTGCTAGTCCCCTCCCCTCCCCCAGCAGTGCAGAGCCTCACAGCACACTGCCTACTTGCCTTCACAGCCAGAGGGATCAAAGAGCCCGTATCAATGTTCAGAACGTTTGTTTCTTTAAGTCTAGTTGGGCTGGGAGGGAACTATTCCAGAACTATCCAACAGCCCTCCTCTCTCCCAACTCTCCATCTCCTCTCTCATCAGACACCCTCCCCCCCCCTCCGCCATGAGTCTGGGAATGCCACCTTGCCACCCTCCCCACTGCCCCCGCAGCTGCAAACCCTGCCCTGTCGCCCCTCACTCCCAGCCAGTGGCCGAGTTCCTCACAGTTCACTCCCCAAACCTACGGAAGCCCAAGTGTGGCCCTCTCTCCAAAACATTCCCCAGCAGGGCTCGTGGGCGCGGCCTGACCGGCAGCAAGCACCCAGCAACTAGGTGCTGAGCCCCTCGGTGAGGGCTCCGCTGTGGGGGGCAGTGGAGAATCAGGGCACTACTTGGTCTGTTCCTTGAAGGGCCTGGTGTCCAGGAGAGCCACTGCATATGGCTCTGACATGTCCGCAGGAGTGAGCAGGCAAGGACGGACCCAGACCCAGCTATTCTCATGGTGGCCTCGGGATCCGCGGCAGCCAACAGGTTCCCGCTCCTCCGTCTCCCAGGAAACAGCCCCGGCTCCCACACTGGCAATGCACTGCTTTCCTGGCGCCCCGCCCACTGAACCCGAGCAAAGGAAACAGAATGCAAGTGTTGGCACTTGGGCCAGAGCAGAAGAGAGGCAATGAGGCTCGCGGGGGCCAAGTGCGTGTGGGGACCCCGGGATCCGGGTCAGCGGAAGACTGATAGGCAGGGCTGACCACAGGCATCTATGACACGAAGGAGCACCACCCCATCGCCAGCTGTGACACGGCCTCATGGCCGTGTTGGCCATGTAGGGAGGCGGCAAGCCTAGGGCGGGAAGGCCTGCCGAGGCTGTGGGGAGCCCCCAGACCGCCCCCGGCTCTGCGTGCTCGCAGGCAAAGGCTCACAGGAAACAGCAACCGTGATACAGGTCCCTGCGTCCACGGCAACCCGTGATACAGGTTCACAAGGCCCAAGTGAACGTAGCTATTCAGATCTCGGACATTTTCCCTGAGCCCTCACAGAGAGTTTTGGAAGAGCCTCTGCCCTTCGTGGGGAGCAGCGGCTGAGTGGAGGAGAGTGGATGCAGGCTCTGGGAAAGCAGAGGAGAGGCGCAGGGCGGGGCGGCCCCCAGCACACGTCTGCACCTGCCAGCGGCCACCATGCACACCCCACAACCGCGCCAACCTCATGCCGGCTTCTCGCTTGAACGCCTGGGGCCAAGCGAGGCGCTGCTGCTGTGGCCCCAGCTGAACAGCCACGGAAACACCTCTGCAGCCCCCAAAGCCACTGCCACCGCACTGCAGTACAAAAATTAGTACAGGCTCATTTGTCACTAAGAAAAAAAAAGAGCAGGTATTTGACAAATATCAAATACCAATAGGTTAAAATGCTACAACTAAAGAACATGTGAAAATGAAACACACGGAGGTAGGCAGCAGTTAGCTGTTTCTTGGAAGCGGTGAAGGCAATGAAACCGCACGCAGGGAAAGCTAGCTACTTTGGGGGCAATCCATTCACAGCCTACCTTTTCAGACCCAACAACATACTCACAGGGCAGTATGAGAGAAAAAGGAAAAGAAAAGGAAAAGAAGAAGAACAAGCAAAATTAGAAACATACAAGAACAAAAAAGAGTGTTGATAGCTATATGTACAAAACCCACCCTTGGTTCCGATGAGAAACGAACACTCCCCAGCAGCCTAGGAAGGACTACCAGAGGGTGCCAAACCCAAACTGGGCGTGGTGCACACATGTCCCCGCAGCTCCACACTGGCAGGAGTACAGGCCAGGGCAACACTCTGAAGCCCTGCAGGAAACAGAAGCTGGAGTCCTGAGAGGCAAGGATCACCAGTGGGCAGAGCACGGATCAGACCGTGGCTCACCAAGCTTCTTTCTCAACTTTGAGGGACGACTGCTCGTAATCTCGAGTGGACATGCCCTTGAGGGCCATGATCTAACCCCAGGTGAACAGCTGGCAATGTCTGCGGCAGTGTTGGCAGGCTCCGCCATTCCTGTGGAACCCACTTCACTGGTGGAAGCTGACAGCTGACAAATGTCCCTTTGTTCATATAGCAAAGGACAAAGGCACTGGCCCGAGGGTGGGAGCAGAGCTCACTCCCAGGGGGCTCCCTCAGGGAGTTTCTGAGGCCCCGAGGGCTGGGCCACTCACTCCCCACCACCCTGATAGGCGGCTGCAGGGCTGGAGGAGCTCGGGGCTGCACAGAGGTAGGCATGGAGCTGGGAAAGGCTTTGCAGTGAGGCCAGAGATGGGCGGGAGGCTCCCTGGGAATGGGAGCGGCTCTGCTTTCTAAGCCTTGCAGTGGAGTGCTCCCCTGCCGGGGAGGGTACAGACAGGCCTGTCCTTTCCTAGAGCCAAAAAGAGCCCCTGCACCGCGTGGCCTGCAGTCTGACAGAGGCCCCCTCACATTCCCAACTGCCAGGCCCGGACTTGGCCTACTCTCTGTAGTTTTGTAACACTTCCTCCTCAGACATGCCACCAGCAAGAAAGTAACTACATGGTTGTGAGAAATTCCAGAAGCACAGGATTTTGTGGCAGGCACAGCATGGCGCGTCGTTTGATCCCCCTGGAGAGAAACCCCACCAAGAGGAGAATCAAGTGCGGGCGGCTGCCAATACCACCAGGCCAGTAAGGGGCAGTCACACCACCGGGCGGAGGACAGAGACCCGCTGGCAAAAGCTGCTGCCGGGCTTGTATCAGCCATAGAGGCAAAGATGGACAAAGAGGGAGTTCAAGAAGAGCTAATCTGCAGTTCTAGTCCAAGGAAAGCCAGGCAGCAGGAAGCCCTATCAGACTCTGAAACAGAGCGGCCACACTGCTCACATGGAGGGCTGTTTGGGGCGCCCTGGTGACACCCGTGGCATTGCTGGGGCTATCAGTGGTCTGGCACCTACAGAGAGTTGGGGGTCAGAGCCGTGGGTTCGGTTCCCACCCAGGGCCTGGTTCCTGCCAGTCTAGACTCAGTGCTTCCTTGTCAAGCAAAGCTGAAGGGGAGGCTCTGAGGCAGCACCAGGCAGCAGAGGGCAGCACGAACTCGCAGGGTCTCTAGCGGCCACGTTTATAAAGGACAGTTGAAATAGGCTTTAATAATACGTCTTTTAATCTGAAATGTGGATAAGGCCAAAAAAAGCAGGGGGGGTGGGCATTTTAAGTTTTTTTTCAGTAGGGAAATCTTCCAGTCATGTCCCGCTAGCCTAGTTTCTGGGGCTGGGGTGGGGGAGGCTGCTGTCTTAGCCAGCACCCAGGGGTCCCAGGGGGCCGTCACCGAGGGGAACCACTGGTTCCTGAGGGACCTTCCTCCAGAGGCCTCCCCATCCCTCCAACCTCACTCTGGTCACCCCGGTTTTTAAAAATCACTGGGGAATTGTTTGTTCTTTTTCAGTCATGGAGCTGAACTCAGGGCCTGGGCGCTGTCCCTGAGCTCTTCTGTTCAAGCCTGGCCCCCCACCACTTGGAACCACAGCTCCACTTCTGTTTTCTGGCGGCTCACTGGAGCTAAGAGTGTCCCGGACCTTCCTGCCCGGCTGGCTTCAAACCGCGATCCTCAGCTCTCAGCCTCCTGAGGTTGCGCCAGCGGTGTGGCACGCCCTGGGTCTGATGGCCCAGCTGGGCGAGGGAGCCCCGTCCTTTGCCGGGCCCTCGGCTGGGGCAGCCCCGGGGCCGGTCCCTCAGGACACCTACCTGCTATCTGTGTCAAGGCCCACGAAGTCCTTCTTCTCGAAGGGGACACAGAGGAGGGGGATCTTGTCCCCGGACTTGTCGGTGGCCCTGTCCAGGCGCTTGGACTCGAGCACGATGAAGAGCGACTCGATGAAGTCCTCGATGCGCTTCTCCACCGAGGCGCAGTCGTCGTAGCTGGGGTAGAAGGCCACGTCGGGGCGCGGCTGCTCGGCCACGTCGCCCCGCAGGCCGAAGACGAAGAGGCGGGAGTCGTAGAGCGTGGCCCCGTAGAGCTCCTTCTGCACCTGGAAGCGCTCCAGCGCGGGCGGCCAGTCGCGCGCCGAGGCGCAGTCGGTGACGGTGATGAGCCCCACCACCTTGCGGTGCGTCTGGAAGTCGCCCCACTCGTTGTTCTCGGGCGGGTAGTGGTGGCGGTAGCGGATGAAGAGCGCGCGCTGCGAGTCGCGCAGGCTGAGCTGGCTGACGGCGCTCACGCGCCGGTAGATGCGGAAGAAGTTCTCCTCCGACACCACGCCCACCGGCTGCACCACCACCAGCAGCGTCTGGTGGTCCTCGGCGCACTGCATGTAGTCAGGCACGCTCATCCTGGAGGCCTGCGGGGGAGGGGGGGAGGCCTTGAGCAGCCCGCTCCCGCGGGGCGGGGGTCCGGGGGTGCAGGCAGGGGGCCCCCTTTGAGAACCCCCATCCGGGGCTATCCCTGGACGTGACCACAAGAGGCCCGCCGAATCCACGCCAGACAGACCTTCCCTTCCTGAGAGGCCACGGCTGGCACCTTCCGCGCACCAAATCCCATCACGCACCTGCTCAGCATTCGGGGCGGGCTTCCCCAAGCGCCAGGCTCTGTGCGGATGGAAAGTGGGACGTGCACACCCTAGCCACGCCCCGGCCTCCACAGGCCCCACGCGTGCCCCAGGCCGGAGGGGAGTGTGGAGTCAGAGGAAGGACACCGCGCTGCCGGGAACCACCGAGCCCACCAGGCCACAGGCCATGCGAGGTGAGCGCCACCTCAGCACGGCTGCACACAGTCACAGGGATGGAACCAGGCCCGCACAGACGGGGACATCTACCTGTGGGCCTTGCCACTGCAGAGCACAGGGAAAGCCAGGCCAACAGGAAATGCATGCACAAGGAAGCCAGCCACCCAGCCTCTGGGGCCCAGGCGCCAGCAGCCATCTCTGAAGAGGAAGCCTGGGCAGCTGACACGTTAGAGCTGCCCACCTCCATGCGATCCAGAAAAAGGGGTCAAAACCACCAGCATGACCAAAAAGAAAGGCTCTGAGGTGGTAAAATAGGCATAGAATGTGCTGGTTTTAAGATTGAGTCCACCCCCCATCCCGAGCTCCCTCTAAGGCCAAACTCCACCACCAGCCCCCCCAGCGCACTGCCTTCTACTGCTATGCGCTGCATGTCTATAAGCACTTCTGTCCTTTTAAGATGCTTATTTCACTTCAAGAAAGACTTTATGGGCTGGGAAGGTAGCTCAGTGATAGAGTGCTTGCCTTGCACACATGAGGCCCTGGGTTCAATTCCTCAGCACCACATAAACAGAAAAGGCCGGAAGGGCGCTGTGGCTCAAGTGGTAGAGTGCAAGCCTAGAGCAAAAGACGCTCAGGGACAGTGCCCAGGCCCTGAGTTCAAGCCCCAAGACTGGCACACACAAAAAAAAGTCTGGATATCTACATTAAAAAGACTACAGGTGAGCCCCTATATCTATACAAAAATCTCCTCAAATGGATGAAAGAGCACAGGTAAGACCTGGCACTTTGAAACCCAGATGGCAAGGAAGAATGTGGTTTGCCTGTTTGCAAGAGAAACAGCAGGCTTCAAAGTACTAGTCCTGCCAGGCAGAGTGACTTACAGCTGTAATCCCAGCTACTTAGGAGGCTGAAATTGTTGGGGAACCAGTTCTAGGCCAGGGGGAGCAGAAAAAAAATTCATGAAACTTCTCAATGGAGACCTGGTAGCATGTGTGTTATCTGAGCTACCAGAAAGCCTAACACAGGTGGCTAGCACCTAGGCACATACCAAGCAGGAAGTAGGACCTTATCTCAAAAAGAATAATCATAAATAGAAATTAGGATAACTCCATTCAGCTAAAGTAAATAAGGAACAGCAAAACTCAGGGCTAGAGGCAGAGTTCAACAATAAGGGTACCTACTCAGCAAGTATAAGATCATGAGTTCAAAATACCAGGACTGCCAAAAATAAAAAAATAAAAAAGGCCCCTCAGTAGATGAATGGATCAAGAAAATGTGGTATACATACACAATGGAATTCTATGCCTCCATCAGAAAGAATGACATTGCCCCATTTGTTAGGAAATGGAAAAACTTGGAAAAAATTATATTAAGTGAAGTAAGCCAGGCCCAAAGAAACATAAGTCCCATGGTTTTCCTTATTTGCAATATCTAGTATATGTATGAGTCAAGTGGAAAAGGTCAGACAATGTGATGTCAGGAAAATGAACCCTTAGATATGTATTTTAATGTTTTTTTCTTTCATGCATGTGTTTCTAACACATTTATAAGATTATCTCTTTGTTGCTTTGTATGTCCCTCCCCCACAGTATAACCCCTGCTTTCACTATATTTGATGTCAGTGTAACTTGTGGAGGAGATGGGGAAAAACCAGTTGTTTAAGGATACAGGTGGACCTGTTGCAACAATGAGAAGTACAAGTTGTCATGTCCAAAACGAGCTTTACAACGTCGGTGCGGGGGGCGGGGGGGGGGGAAGGAGAAGGATTGGGATTGGGGGGGAGGGGGAGCCTGGGAAGGGATGGGAAGGGTAAACCAAAGGAGGAGGCTGCAATGCTTGGTAAGAAATGTACGCATTATCCTGCCCATGTAATTGTAACCCCTCTGTACAGTATGTTCACAAATAAAATTAAATTAAATTAAAAAAATAAAAAAGGAGGGGCTGGGAAGGTGGCTCAGTGGTAGAGCACTTGCCTTGCATGCATGAGGCCCTGGGTTCCATTCCTCAGCACCACATAATCAGAAAAAGCCAGAAGTGGTGCTGTGCTCAAGTGGTAGAGTGCTAGCCTTGAGCTGAAGAGCTGTGGGACAGCGCCCAGGCCCAGAGTTCAAGCCCCACAACTGACAAAAAAAAAAAAAAAAGGAAAAACTTGTACTAGTCATGTTGTATTTAAAGTGGGTGGTTAGACATATATTAGACAAATTATATGTTCAAATATTATATAATTGGTATTTCAAAATGTTTCAAATTAATATAAAGAAGAAAATCAGGGGCTGGGACGGTGGCTCAGTGATAGAGTGCTTACCTTGCATGCATGAGGCCCTGAGTTCGATTCCTTAGTACCACATAAACAGAAAAAGCCAGAAGTGGCACTGTGGCTCCAGTGGTAGAGCACTCACCTGGAGCTGAAGAGCTGAGGGACAGTTCCCAGGCCCAGAGTTCAGACCCCACGACTAACAAAAAACAAAAAAAAACCACCAAATGCTTTAAAGTTGAGTATTTCCGCATGCTCATTCAGTTTAGACCTTCAGGCCTTCCCATCCACCCAACGAGTTATAGGGTACCTCTGCCATGGGCCAAATTAAGGTGCACTGGATGCAGCTCTACACAGCTCACTGTGCCTGAAGGCTGGTGGACGCTGGGCCTCAGACACAAGACTGAGGAAAGAGGTGTGTGAAAGAAAGAAAAACAAGCCTGGCGCTGGTGGCTCCCGCCTGTCATCCTAGCTACTCAGGAGGCTGAGCTCTGAGGACTGCGGTTCAAAGCCAGCTCAGACAGGAAAGGGCAGGATAATCCATGAGACTCTTACCTCCAATGAACCACCAGAAAACCAGAAGTGGCGCTGTGGCTCAAGTGGTAGAATGCTCGCCTGAGCTGAAGAACTCAGGGACAGCGCCCAGGCCCAGAGTTCAAGCCCCACGACTGATGGAAAAAAAAAAGAGAGAGAACTGATAAACCCCAGCCTGGGTGACAGCCTCAAAAACAAATCTTACTTGCATAAAATGTTGGTGAGGAGGAAGCAGTTGTTGGGGTTTTTAATTTTCCCAGCTGGGCAAAAAATAAAATAGGCAACCCAGTCGCAGACCCTCCCTCCAGCTTCCCAATCTATGAAGTAAAGGAGCAGTCCCCTGCAGCCCTCCTGTCCTGTCCTGCGCGGAGCAGAGGAGGGCCACACCCAGGCCCTGCAAAGATTGTCGCAGGAGCCACTCGGGATCGGACCCAACTTCTTGTGAACTTTCCCCTCTCATTGAAGTATCCTCTCACTTCAGAAGAAACAGATCTGACAGAGGCGGGATCCTGGGGAAGAAATAAACCCTCCACAAGCTCTCAGTGAAGCTGAGCTCCAGAACAGCTCACCACCCACTCAACAGCCAGCTGGAGCTCAGGCTCCGCGCTCCCGGCTCCAGCCTTCCCAGGAGAATGGGGCTGAGGACACCCCTGCACTGAGGCAGTCCTGCAGCTAAGACAAAGCTAGGACACACACAAACACACCAAAAATACATTTCCTTCTTCAACCCTGCAGTTCTTAGGTAGTTACCCAGGAGATCCGAGTATGTGTCCACACTAAAACCTGCACACAAACTTAAAACAGCATTATTCATGACAAAAGGTGAAAACAACACAAATGTCCAATGAGGTGAATAGACACATGAAATGCAGACTCAGCATACAATAGAACATTATGCAAGCCAGGCACCAGGGCTCACGCCTGTCATTCTAGCTACTCAGGAGGCTGGGATCTGAGGATCAAAGTTCAAAGCCAGTCTGGGCAGGAAAGTCTGTGAGACTCTTATCTACAATTAACCACCAAAAAAAATGGAAGTGGTAGAGCACTAGCCTTGAGGAAAAGAACCCAGATCCTGAGTTCAAGCCCCAGGACCAAATAAAAAAGATGATGCAGAGATAAAGACGACTAGTGTACACTACCACATGAACCTTGATAGCGGTATGCTGAATAAAAAGAAAGAAGACACAAGCTGAGCTCAGTGGCTCCAGCCTATAATCCTAGCCACTTGGGAGGCAGAGATGGGAGGACCACAGCTCAAGGCTCTGGGCCAGGGACAGAAAAGTTCTTGAGATTCCATCTCAGCCAATGACTGGGCACAGCAGTGCACTCCTGTCATCACTAGCGATAAATGGAGGCACAGGGAGGAGGATTGGAGCCCAGGCCCTCTCAGGTGCAAAGTGAGACCTTACCTTGACTATAACCAAGCTGAAAAGGGGTGAAAGCATGACTTAGATTCCACTCAAATGAAATGTGAAGCCACAGACACAAGTAAATTAGCGGCTGCCAGGGGCCTGAGGGCTGTGGGTGATGAGGGCACAAGTTTCTTTCTAGGGTGAAGAAAATGTTCTGGAATGGTGATGGCTGTAACACTCAATATACTGGAAACCCCTCAATTGTAATCGACAGACAAGTAATTCTGCTAAGTGAACAACGTCTCCATGGATTATTTCTGGTTTGGTTTGGTTTTTCTCTACAAGGTCTTGCTTAGGTAGCCTTGGACTTCCGATTTTCCTGCCTCTTACCAACATCCTAGATACCATGTTTCCTAACAACTGTTTTTCCCTCTATACCACTGGTTTAACAATTTAAACACACACACACTCACACAATCACGCCTGGACAAATGTTTAGACCTGTAAATCCATAGGTCCCCCAAAACTGCTCACTGGACAGTAGTCTGACATCAAGAAAGCTACCTGAGGAAGATTTTTTAAATCACTAGTTCAAGCTGAGTGCACACTGATAGCTCACACCTGTAATCCACTCAGGTGGCCGAAATCAGAGGATCACAGTTCAAAGCCAGCCTGGGGGAGAAAAGTCCCAGACTCTTATCTCCAATTAACTCCCAAAATATGCAAGAAGTAGAGTTGTGTTTCAAGTGGTAGGGGCCCAGTCTTGGCAAAAGTCAAGTGATAACCTGAGGCCTCAGTACTGGCACATTAAAAAAAAAAATAGAAGGCCAGGCGCTGGTGGCTCACACCTGTCATCCTAGCTACTCAGGAGGCTGAGATCTGAGGATCACGGTTCAAAGCCAGTCCAGGAAGGAAAGTCCCTGAAACTCTTACCTCCAATGAACCACCAGAAAACCAGAAGTGGGCTGTGCCTCAAAGTGCCTTGAGCAAAAGAGTGTGAGATAATACCCAGACCCTGAGTTCAAGCCCCACAACCGACAAAGAAAAGCATACACACATCCTTACGTATTCACATACATACACGTGCATATACATATAGACTGTGTGCATACACGGGAATATATGTGACTATTATTACACATCTGCAATTTATAACACATACTAGATGTAATAAAATCACTTAAAGGGGTGTGTCACAGCCCCATACCTTTAGCTCACTCTCCCCAGACCCCCCCCCACACACACACACCGCACAGCAGGGGTCCTAGCGAGGAGACCTGCGCGGAGGGCGTGGTCGCTGGGCAGGCGGGAAAAGGGGGTGCGGGGGCCGCGGGGCAGAGGTGAGCGGGTGAGCGCGGCCGGGGGGCG
>NW_012267298.1:10921345-10925558 GCF_000151885.1 Dipodomys ordii
TCTCTCTCTCTCTCTCCCTCTCCTCTCTCTCCTCTCTCTCTCTCTCTCTCTCTCTCTTTCTCCTCTTTTCTAGCTCTTCCTCGGCACTTTCCTTCTCTTCTCTTTCCCAGCTCCCTTCTCTTCCTAGCTTTCTCTTTCCCACCTTTCCCAGATGCTCTCTTTTCTAGCTCTTTTCTCTCTTTCCCAGCTCTCTTTCCCAAGCCGCCAAGATGGCCTGGTGCCAGCCGGAATGATGAATAAACCTATCCCTTACCTGAATACCACATGCGTGCTGCTGTTCTTACTTAGCTGCCTCTTTTTAAAAACCTAACCAGAACGTTATAAAAGGCAGGGACTGGGAATGTGGCTTAGTGGTAAAGTGCTTGCCTAGCATGCATGAAGCCCTAGGTTCAATTCCTCAGCCCCACATACACAGAAAAAGCCGGAAATAGTGCTGTGGTAGAGTGCTAGCCTTGAGCACAGAGAGGCAAGCCCTGAGTTAGAGCTCCAGGACTAGTCAAAAAAAACAAGGCTACCACTAACCAAGGGCTAAGGCCAGGAGCCAGACTCCTTCCTGAGCTCACAGACTTCACACAGCTATGCAGTGAGGCTCTACCACTGGTCAATGTGCCATTTTGGGATTCAAAACCAGCCTGCCTATCTCTAGGCCTCTCAGTTCCTTTCTGTTCTCATTCTCTATAAATAGATAAGCACCTTGGAGAGCTGGCGAAAGGAAACTGCTTGTTTTTGTGCCGCCTTTCTCAGTTTACTCACTTTATTATTTTGCTGTGGGAGGGAGGGGAGTGACTAGTATTCTTCATCTTGAGATAAGAAAGGCTCAGCTCAGTGTAAAAGCTCATGGCTCATGCCTGTCATCCTAGCTACTCAGAAGGCTGACATCTGAAGATCACGTTTCAAAGCCAGCATAGGCAGTAAAGTCTGAGACCTTTTTTTTCAGTCATGAGGCTCGCACTCTGGGCCTGGGCACTGTCCCTGAGCTCTTCAGCTCAAGGTGAGCGCTCTACCGCTAGAGCCACAGCGCTACTTCCGGTTTTCTGATGGTGAAGTGGAGATAAGAGCTTCATGGGCTTTCCTGCCCCGGCTGGCTTTGAACCGTGATCCTCAGATCTCAGCTTCCTGAGTAGCTAAGATAACAGGCGTGAGCCACGGCGCCTGGCTTTCTGTGAGACTTTCATGTCCAATTAGCCACCAGAAAACTGGAAGTGGAGCTGTAGCTGAAAGTGATAGACCACTAGCCTTGAGCAAAAACAAGCTCCGGGACAGCATCCAGGCCCTCAGTTCAAGCCCCACTTCCAGGGGAAAAAAAAACTTGCCCAGTGGCTTTTTCCATGCCAGGCTAAGTGCTGTCCCTGACTGTAGGACCATGCTCCTGTACTAGCTTCTGTATGTGCCAAGTGTCCCCTCTAAGTGCTACAAGTCAAGAATACCTAAAGACTGCCTGTGGGACATTTATGGACACCCCAGGTTGGAAGAGGCCTCTAAAACAATCTCATTCACCAGATCCGCCCTGCAGTTTCCAAGAGAAGTGGAAGTTTGGACGTTGCTCTTTATACTGGCTCTGGCTGTTGTCACATATACTACCATAGACAGGGTGACTTAAACATTTCCTGCCCATGGCACTAGAGTCTGGGTCTGAGATGAGGGTCCCAGTCCACTCAAGTTCTTGTTGTAGTTTAAGAATCCTCCAGGGCCCCAAGGCTGACATTTAATCTTCACTGAGAGGTACTGGGTGGGTGGAAATTTAATCTGACCTTGGCATTCAGAGGAGGAGTCTTTAGGAGGTGATTAGATTTAAAGTTTTCGGGGTCAAGCTGCTTGATTAATTGCTAGGCTTTACAATGAGAGGGGGACCAACTGACAGGTACAAGGACTCTCCCTATCTCCTGTGGCACTTTCTGTTGCCTTGAAATTCTGCCACATGTAGCCCTTTGACTTCTACAATGGCAAATCAAAATTCAACCTCAGCCAGGCACCGGTGGTTCATGCTTATAATCCTGGCTACTTAGGAGGCTGAGATCTGAGGATCAAGGTTCAAAGCCAGCCCTGGCAGGAAAGTCTATGATACCTTTATCTCCAATAAACCACCAGAAACCTGGAAGTGGCACTGTGGGTCAAGCGGCAGAGTGCTCGCCTTGAGCTGAAGAGCTGAGTTCAAGCCCCACAACCAACAACAACCAAAAAAGCCCCCTCTTCTCTTCATAGTTTCTCAGGTTCGGTGCTGCTGGTGGTAGTAGGTAGTAGATACTAGGGCCTTCTTGATTGCACACTGGATCCTCATCTGGGCTGACAGCCCTATGCCTCTCTTTAAAGAGCACTAATCCACTGCAGAGGAAGAACCCTCCTCCTGATGTCATTACTTCCCAAAGGCTCCACCCCCTAAAACCATCCATCCGGAATTAGATTTCAAACTGCAATTGTACAGGGAGCACAAGCAATTCATGATAAACTTCCCAGTAGGGCTGGGAAGGTGGCTTAGTGGTAGAGTGATTGCCTTGGGCCCTGGGTTCCATTCCTCAGCACCACATAAGCAGAAAAAGCCAGAGGTGGCACTGTGGCTCAAGTGGTAGAACACTAGCCTTGAGTTGAAGAGCTGAGGGACAGCACCCAGGCCCAGAGTTCAGGCCCCATGACTGATCAAAGAAAAGAAAAGAACTCCCCAGTAGTCTGGGGATGTAGTGTAGTGGTAGAGTGCTTGTGTAGCATGGGCAAAGTCCTGGGTTTGACCCTGAGCACAGGAGAAAAAAAAAAGGAAGAAAAAAAAGTACAATTCATTAATAAATAAAATGTGCCAGCACCTGCTTCCAGGCTACATCAAATCACGACTGGGGGGCTCACACACAGGACCAGTTCCCAAAGAAGCTTGATGTTGGGAGTTAGGCCAGCCATGATTTCAAAGTAGAAACCAGATGCTGGGTGCCACTGGCTCACATCTGTAAACCTATCTGCTCAGCAGGCAGAGATCTGAAGATTGAAGTTCAAAGCCTGCCCAGAAGAAAAGTCTAGGAGACTCTTATCTCCAAGGACCCACCGAAAAGTGGACCTGAGGTTCAAGTGTCCCAGTGCCAGCCTTGAGCGGCAAAAGCTAAGGAACAGCGCCTTGGCCAAGTTCAAGGACTGCGCGTGCACGTGGACACAGGCATGCAAGTCAGAGCTGTCACCCCATCACTCCGACTCCACACCTTCACTTCTGTCATCTATGGAATGGGGGTGATCACTTTCATTGGAAAAGGAGGAAGCGATTTCAGACGGTGAGCAAATCTTGTCCCGTGCTACTTGCACAGGTGACCCTGTCTTCACCAGCCTGTACTCGCAGAGGGAGTGTAAAGTGGTGGAAGGGCTCCACTGCGCCCGGAGGCCGCGTCCGGCCTTCCAGTGCTCAGGTGTTGTAGTAAAGGACCAGAGAAGGGTTCGTGGAGGGAGACACTGGGGTCAAGTCCTTTTCCAAAAGCCTAGTGCACCGAACCGAGGGGACGTCGTAGTGACGGCCGAGGCGCGGGCCCTGTACAACTCTGCACACCTAGCACCCGGCAGGAGCGAACACTGCCCACACTGGAAGCACTGATCCATTCCGTGAATGAACGCGGGGTGAATGAGGCGCCGAGCCCGCCACTGGGGGTCTCCAACTGGCCAATCAACGTCTCCGTGCCCACGCCGCCCCGGCCACGCCCCCTCCGCGTTGTTTCTCCCACCACCTTCCACCTCCATTCCCTCCCCCCCCCCCCCCCCCCCCCCCCCCCCCCCTCCCTGCCAGCTCCGTGGAAACCCCGGAGCAGCGAATCCGGGGCCGCGCCTGGCCGGGAGTGCGCATGCTCCCTGCTCGGCCGCACCAGGACTTCACGTTCCCGCGGCGCCGAGGGGTGGGGGAAGGAAGATTTGAAAGCGATTGGTTGGGGGAACGGAAGCCAGGCTCCGCCTGTCCCCGCCCACCCCGGCTCAACGCCTATCACGAGCCCGAAGGCTCGCTTTTCCCGGCCCTTTCCCAGTACAGTCCCCGCCCCGGAGCTGGGGGGGGCGGCCCCCCCTCGACACGCGGAACCTGTCGTTTACTAGGCTGAAAAAAAAAGACCCTGGGAGTTTCCGGAAGTGACGCTTGCGCAAGCGGAAGCAGAGAGGCCCGGAGCCTGTTGCCCTGGAAACCGAGCGACCCGCTTACGTGCGCGTGCGTCACGGCTCCTCGCCTGCCCGCGGCTGCGGGCGGCCGGGGGCGAGGGGG
>NW_012267298.1:10928692-10934188 GCF_000151885.1 Dipodomys ordii
ATGACATGAAAAAAAAGGCCATAACATAATTTTAAAAGACATCTATTAAAGGGGAAACAAGAGAAGGGAGAGCTTGAGTCCAGCCGGAGCTAAAGTGATACCTGTTTCATTAAGGGATTTGGTATGAGGTGAGCAGCTTTGTTCCACCACCTGCTCCCTCCGTCGGTCGTCCTGATGGTTAATATTAACTGCCAACTTGAAAATCACCCAGATTAGTAAAGCACTCTGACTTTAAACAGATTGAGGCTAGACAGATTCCCAACCTGCTGGCACCAGGAGCCAATGATGAAAGGGAGGCAGGGCCCAGTAGCAGGAAGTAGTTCGGCGAATGGGCGGAGTCACACAGGAGGCATAGGATTTCTGTCTGAGGCAGTTCCTGATCAAAACAACAACAACAGCTAGACCCTACCAAAAACAGAAGACCACTCCAAAAGGGCCGAGGAGGGGAATTTGGCTTCATCGCCGTAAGTAGAAAAAAGCCAAGATGGGGCTGGGCAGGTGGCTCAGTGGCAGAGCGCTTGCCTTGCATGCCTAATGAGGCCCTGGGTTCAATTCCTCAGCACCACATAAGCAAAAAGAAAAAAGCTGGAAGTGGCACTGTGGCTCAAGTGGTAGAGCGCTTAGCCTTGAGCTGAAAAGCTGAGGGACATCGCCCAGGCCCAGAGTTCAGGCCCCACGACCGACAAAAAAAAAAGGATATACTACCCCTCTACACACACACACACACACATTGGAATAATTGATAACAGAACATGAATACGTCATGCTAGTAGCCTATCAGTGTCAATGTCTGACTGAGGGCACCTGGTGGCTCTATAGGAGAATACCCTTGTTTGTGGGAAACACACTAAACTCCTCAAGCTAACAATGGGCTGTCAGGACAGCCACTTACTGTAAGATATTCAGGAAAATAAGTTACGTAGCCAGGTGCCAATGGCTCACGCCTGTAATCCAAGCTACTCAGGAGGCCAAGATCTGAGGATCTTGATCCAAAGCCAGCCTGGGCAGGAAAGTCCGTGATATTCTTATCTCCAACTAACCACGGAAAACCAGACTGGTGCTATGGCTCAAGTGGTAGAGCGCTAGCCTTAAGCTGAAGAGCTGAGGAACAGTGTCCAGGCCCAGAGTTCAAGCCCCATGACCACCAACAACAACAACAAAAAAGTATCACTAGCCAGGCACCAGTGACTCATGACTGTAATCCTAGCTACTCAGAAGGCTGAGATCTCAGCATCACAGTTTGAAGCCCCCTGAGCAGAAAAGTCTGTGAAACTCTATCTCCAATTAACCAGCAAAAAAGCTGTACTGGAGGCATGGCTCAAGTGGTAGAGCACCAGCTGTGAGCAAAAAAGCCAATTGAGAATACATGGTTCAAGTTCCAGTACTGGCATTAAGAAAAATAAGTAAATAAACATTTAAAAGAACCTCTAGAAAGTGCCTTCCCCATGCTCCACTGCAGTGGCCATTAGGACATGTGGCCTCTGTTTTGTGCCTGTCAAATAAGTGTCTCTGGGAGCCCCATCCAGTACAGAGCCATGCTTCCTGCTTTTAGCCCCTCTGATGTGGCCACTGAGGTTATTTAAATACAGTGTGGTGACGACTGCCTTTAATGCTAGCATTTGGAAGTCTGGAGCAGGAGGATTGTGAATTTGAGGCCAGTATGGGCTACAGTGAGCTACAAACACGTAACGCAATAGAGGAATTTCAATAAACACATTTTAGAAAGTTGAGGCTAGGGTAGAGCTCAGTTGTCCAGCTCTTACCTAGCACAGGAGGACCTGGATTCCATCCCTGGTACTGCAAAGACAGAACAAAGGCCTTCCTGGCTCCGTGTTCCAAGGGAAGTGCAACAAGAGTCTCGGGCAGACTGTAGCCAGGGTCTGTGAGCCCACCCTCCACCTGGCCTCCACACCAGCCTCCATTCTAGCAAGAATCTGCTCTCAGTCAAGCCAGAAGCCCTTCCCCTACAGAGTGACCCCCGCCTGCCAGTTCAGTTGGTTTAACAAGCACCCCCCACCCACTGTCTCCAATTAGTGACCTTCCTTGGGGCCACCACACTCCCCATCCCTGTGTCTTGCTGAACCCACTTATTGCAACAGTCTTGGTTCTTATTACAACAGTCTCTTTTTCTTTTTTGCTTATATGGTGCTGAGGAATCGAACCCAGGGCCTCATGCATGCAAGGCAAGCGCTCTACCATTGAGCCACCTTCCCAGCCCCTCACAACAGTCTTGAATAACATCTCTTTTGTTGTTGTTGTTGCTGTTGTTTTTTAATTTTTTATTGTAAAGATACTATACAGAGGGTTACAGTTACAAGAGCAAGGTAATGAGCACACTTCCTATTGAGCATTGTTACCCCCTCCATTGTTTTCCCCGAATAACATCTTCTTGTCATTGTTAGTCAGTCTTGGGGCTTGAACTCTGGGCCTTGAAGCTGTCCCTCAGCCCTTCAGTTCAAGGCAGTAGCATTGGACTCTCATGGACTTTCCTGCTCAGGCTGGCTTTGAACTGTGATCCTCAGATCTCATCCTCCTGAATAGCTGGAATGACAGGTATAAGCCACCAGTACCCGGTTCCTCCTGTTATTCTAAGAAGAGCTCCCATGCTGAGGAAGTCCATATCGCGCTGACTATATGATAGCTTCACTTCACAAAGAAACTCACATGATAGCCACAAAAATCTACTGTCTTTTTTTTTTTTTATTGTCAGTCGTGGGGCTTGAACTCTGGGCCTGAGCCCTGTCCCTCAGCTCTTCAGCTCAAGGCAAGCACTCTACCACTTGAGCCTCAGTGCAACTTCCAGTTTTCAAGTGGTTTATTGGAGATAAGAGTCTCATGGACTTTCCTGCCCAGGCTCACTTTGAACCACAATCCTCAGATCTCAGCCTCCTGAGTAGCTAGGATTACAAGTGTGAGCCACTGACACCCGGCAGCAAAAACTTTTAAAACTCGAATTATTCGTGACTATATTAATCACCCAAATATAGAGATAAGGCTAACAAATTCCCATCAAAATTCTCTAAATTTCTCATAAATTATGCAAAACTACTCTATAATTCCTCATGAAATTCACCATATTTAATGATTTTGCCTCACTGTCCCTCCAATTCTTCGAGTATTTTAAAACAAATCCCCACATCATGTCATTTTACCAACACATAATTATAGTATAAAATGTATAATTTAGGGGGCTGGGAAGGTGGCTCAGTGGTAGAGCACTTGCCTTGCATGCATGAGGTCCTGAGTTCGATTCCTCAGCACCACATAAGCAGAAAAAAAAAAGTGGCGCTGTGGCTCAAGTGGTAGAGCGCTAGCCTTGAGCTGAAGAGCTGCGGGACAGCGCCCAGGCCCAGAGTTCAGGCCCATGACCGGACCCCCCCCAAAAAAATTTTTTTTTATAATTTACATACAAGTATCACAAAATATGCACAATTTTATATACAACTGCAAATCTAATTGCATCTAACACGTTGTACCTATTTATTGTATCAAATTGTATCTAATAAATTATTGGTATCCTTGTAGTAACAAAAAGGTTACTAAATCCAGAGGCTGAATAGAGAGGGTGAATATGGTGCACATACTCAATATGGGCTTGTGAAAACGAAACAATGAAACTTGTTGAAACTATTTTGAAGTGAGTAGGAAGGAGTGAAGGAGGGGGTGATGTTGGCTACCTTGTAAGGAAACCCCACTGGTTCAACTAATGCACCAAAAAAATGTATTGAAAATGTCACTAAACTGGACACTAGCTGGACACAAGCCTGTAATCCTAGCTACTCAGGATGCTGAGATTTGAGGATCATGGTTCAAAGCCAGCCTGGGCAGGAAACTTCATGGGGCTCTTATCTTTAATAAACCACCAGAAAATGGCAAGTGGCACTGTGCCTTAAAGGGATAGAGCCCTAGACTTAAAAATAAAAGCTTAGGGAAAGCGCCCAGGCCCTGAATTCAAGGCCCAGGACTGACCGACCCTCCCTCGCCCCCCCCAAAAAAAAGAATGAATGTTCTTAACATTGCACCCTGCAAAAACTAACATGAGGGATAGCTCTCTTTTATTCAGTAATTAAAAGGCCATAACATGACCCGCCTGATCGCGATAGCAACGACACGGCGGGGGCCGCCCGGGTCCCAGAGGCACAGGGGGCTGCCTGCAGATTACAACCCGCAAAGAAGCCGCCTGAGCGTGGACACTTTTGACCTGACAGCTTCGACAGAGGCAGAGAAAGAAAAGAATCACACAGAGCCACCACCGCCCAACCCAGCCCGCAACCACCCCAACTGAACTCGGATTGCAACAACAACTGACGACCTACACCACACAGAAACAAACAGCTCCAGGGTGAGTACTTCACAGGGGACAGTGTATCCCTCAAGGGAGACCAGAGCTGGAGGGAATCCCCAGACCCTGACCTAGACTCCCTACCCCATCACCCGGACCACAGGACCCACTAAAACTGGAAACTGTTCGAGAGCTCCACCAGCCCGTGGAGCACACTCTGCTGGCCAGGCCAGAGCAAGAGTGCCCCTGGAAGGGAGCTTAAATGCTCAAGCCAGGAACAGCGCCCCTGGGTCAAGACTACCAACAGTAGAAGAAATTTGAACTGTGTCCCCCAGGCTGCATAACCTAGGTGGTATACACAGCAGCACAGGCCTAACGAGTGCGCTCCAGGCTGGGGCCGGAACCAGGCCCGGGGATCCTGCGCCTGAACAACACAACCAACTCCTCCCAACTGAAGTAAAAAGCTGAGCATACGCCTCAACAGAGGGGAGAAAACCAGGAAACAACACTCCCCGGGAAGCACACCTGTGACAACAAAAGCCCTGGAGGCCCAGGACAAGAGAAGCCCAAACTCCACCAAAACTCCACCCATATACCCTAGGCTGGGAATTGGGCAACACAGGCTGCCAGCACCTGATAGTAAGCAGGAGCTCAGGCCGTGAAGGCGGCTCAGCAATAGAGTGATAGTCTTGGATGTATGAGTCCCTGGATCTGATTCCTCAGCATCAAAAAAGCAAAAAGGGTCAGAAGTGGTGCTGTGGCTCAAATGGTAGGGTGCCAGCCTTGAGCTGAAGAGCTGAGGGACAGCACCCAAACCTAGAGTTCAAGCCCACAACCAGCCCAAAACAAACAAACAAAAACACATCAGGAGCCCATAGCAGACTCCAGTATTTGGGAGAGTGCATCCAGAGCATCTGATCTTCCCAGGAGCACCCGTAGGAGCAAACACAAGCAGTCTAGGCTGCTCAACCCTTCCAAAGGCGGGAATTGCCAGCAATCTACAGCAGAGAGCTGAGAATCTTAAGTAAGTCAGAATAGCAGCTGGAAATAGGCTCCCAACAGAACCCAGATCAGGCACAGACTCTTTCTACCAATACAGAATCAGCAACCAAGCAAAGACAGACACACCAAAACAAAATTGAAGAGCAGTCTCCTGAACCCCCATGCGAAAATCACAGAGAAAAATCACAAGGTTTACCACCACCCAGGACAGC
>NW_012267298.1:10940403-10954181 GCF_000151885.1 Dipodomys ordii
CTGGGTTCAATTCCTCAGCACCACATAAGCAAAAAGAAAAAAGCTGGAAGTGGCGCTGTGGCTCAAGTGGTAGAGTGCTAGCCTTGAGCTGAAGAGATAAGGGACAGTGTCCAAGCCCAGAGTTCAGGCCCCACGACCGGACCCAAAAAAAAAAAAAAACAACAACAAAGAAAAAAAGCCAAGTTTCCCATCAGTGATGGGAAAACTCAAAAACTTGTACATTCATTCATCCAACACAATGCTACTTACTGAAGAGCTCATGCAACAACATGGACTTAACCCACCCAATACTGAGCCAAAGCAGGAAAGTGGAGTTCATGAGACCTGGTTCCACTTACATAGAGGACTGGAACAGACAACTAATCTAAGGTGCAAAAGACCAGACACAGACCCTCACAGATTTCCTCTTCCTCCCTTGACATGCAGCATCCCATAGCAGCCCATCTCCTTTCTCTAGGCCTGGAGTCTTTTTTTTTTGGTCAGTTATGGGGCTTGAATTTAGGGCCTGAGCACTGTCGGTGAGCTTCTTTTACTCAAGGCTAGCACTCTACTACTTTGAGCCACAGCACTACTTCTGGTTTTCTGGTGGTTAATTGGAGATAAGAATCTCACAGCCGATTTTGGGCTGAGAGCCTCAGATCTCCATCTCCCCAGTAGCTAGGATTACAGGCTGAGCCATCAGCACCCAGCTTTTTTTTTTTTTTTAAGCTAGTACTGAGTCTTGAACTCAGGCCTGGGTGCTCTCCCTTAGCTTTTTTGCTCAAAGCTGGTGATCTACCCCTGGTGCCACAGCTCTACCCCAAGCTTGTGGTGGTTACTTGGACTCTCCTGTCCAGCTGGCTTTTAACCATAATCCTCAGATCCCAGCCTCCTCAATAGCTAGGATGGGAGCCATGGGCAACCAGCAAGAAGCCTTGCGGTCTTTTAGAGATTATGAAGACAAGCAATAAAACAAAGAATGCTGGTATAATTTGTCAAATCTGTAACTTCTTGTTCTAGACTGCTGCATCCTTCCCCCAATACCTCATACCCAGTACCTCAGGGCATGTCAGACAGAGCCTTTTGAAGAGGCATGTGTGTCAAAATGAAGCCATTAGAGAAGCAATATGCCTGGTGGCATAGAAGAGACACAGATGTGTACAGAGGTCAAGGGACACAGGGATGGCCACTGGGGACATGAGGAAAAGACTACCTACAAGGCAAAGAGAGTGGCTAAGGAAGAAGCTACCTGCTGATCCCTCGGTCTCACCTTCAACCACCTCATTACAGACAGTGCGCCTCTGTTGTGAAGCCACCATCTTGGCTTTGGCAGCCCTCGTAAACCATGTGTGTGCTCTGAACACTACCAACCACCTTCCAAGTGTAGATGGCTTCCCTCCAAGATGTAGAGATGTAACCCGCTATCCCCCAAAGCTGCTGACACCCCAATCCCTAGGGACCGAGACTCTAACCCTCGACGGCAGAAGGGACTTTACAGAGATGACTAAATCCAAGATTTCCAGCTAGATGATTGCTCACCAGCCCCGAGGGCCCAGCATCAGCACAAGGGTCCCTAGAAATGGGAGACAGAAGAGTCAAAGATGTGAGGCCAGCTGTGGGTGCAGCTCAGTCACAAATAGAGCACTTGCCTAGCAACCTAACGCCCTGGGTTACATCCTAGCATTGAAAACTAGAGGATACACACACACACACACACACACGACAAAAGCAGAGGCCACACACTCACACACTGCTGGCTACGAAGGAGGAAGAAGAGCACAGGAAATGAAGACAGAGCCTCTGGAAGCTGGAAAGAGTGAAATGGATTACCCTACAGCTTCCAGAAAGAACAGCATCTACATAAACCATATTTGGGGCTTCTGACACCAGATTTTTCCCCCCCAATCCTGGGGCTTGAACTCAGGGCCTGGGCACTGTTCCTGAACCTCTCTGTACTCAAGGCTACCACTCTATCACTTGAGCCACAGCAGCACTTCCAGCTTTTTCTGTTTATGAGGTACTGAGGAATCAAATCCAGGGCTTCATGCATGCTAGGCAAGCACTCTACCACTAAGCCACATTCTCAGCCCCATCCCAGATTTTAAGATAACTAAATTTGTATTGTTTAGGCAACCAAGATCATGGTTATATGTTACAGCAGCAAAGAACACCGATATGACAAGCATCTCACAATAAGTAGAGAGCCAGGGTTTAAGCAGGGTCTGACAGACCCAAAGTCCACCACCTCTTTCTCCCTGATGCCCCTCTGCCTGTAGCAGCATCTCTGTATTCCAGGGCTCGTGCAGACCTCTGAGATCTGTAGCTACCTGGACCAAACCTGCTCAGGGCTGTGGCCACTTACAAAGCAGTTTCCCCAGGGAGGTGCTCACTCTGCCTGGGGCCCACGGTCCTTGCTACACTGCAGTGAGCCTGAACAGATGCTGATATCCTTCAACCTGCTGGATTTGCACACCCAACAGGGCTGCAGCTCCAGCCCCTCCGGCACCAGGCCAGCAATTCATGTCCTGATGTTGGACACCAGCCCCTGAGACCTCTCCTCAGTGCTGCTTCTAATCAAAGTGAGTGATGTCAGCCCTGGCTGGGCACAGTGTGTACCTAGGATAAATTTCCTTTAAGAGAGACATGTCTGAGCCAGAGTTGGGACAAAGTGGGCCAGCAGGTGGCTTTTGTTTTTAAGCAGATATATGCATTTGTGAGGAGAGCTTGGTTTGGGCATGAAGCCAGTGAGCGTGACCTCCTGCGGGCCCCACTTTCTCACCCATGATCAAGACAGAGGTGTGAGGCGATGTCCTGGCCCACCGACCCAGGCTCCAAGCACATTTGTGTCAGGACAGCTTGAAGGATGCAGGGAGGACTGAAAAGGCCAGGCAGGAAACGGGAAGACATTCATCTGCTGCTGCCGCCATCCCAAAGGACTGCAAACCTAGAGGCTTTGACAGCCCAAAGTGCCCGATGCTCATGTCACAAGTACCAGACCTTGGTGATATGCAGGTGGCAGTGTGGACCTAACTCAGTGCCAAATGGTGAGTCAGAGCTGGGCTACAAAAGCACGTCTGGTGGGTGAGAGCTGGGCTGCTGCCTTCCAGTGCTGGCCTCTGCCCTTTGTGGACCTCGGGCATTACCTTCCTTGGACCTCCATTTCTAGAGCTATCAGACAGAGCTATGACAGTCAGGGTTAGAGGAGTCGGGTCAGCACTTGCTCAACACAGGACCCACTAGCCAGTCCAGTGTTCCTCTCTTACTTTGCTGTTGCAAGAGCCACAGAGGGCTGGTGTGAATGCCAGCGGTCCACCCAGCAGGTGTGACCAGCAAGCTCCTGCAGTTTTCTGAGCCTCCTTTTTCCAAGTACAGAAGGAGAGGTAAGGCTGACTACAGGAGAAGCTACATTCTGTCCGAGACAAGCCTGGCACAGAGCCTGGCACAAAATAGGGATTCTCCTCTGACTGGACCGTCTCCCCGTCCTGAGCCAGGTCAATCCTACCCTGTCCCATGCAAAGTGACTTGGTACATAACCCCCAGGATCCCACTCCCAGCATGGATTCTGACCCATGCCGTCGCTCAAATACCTCCCACACCAGCCCCTGCAGTGATTTCCCTGGGGCATGCAAGGACTGACTGACTGTGGGAGGGGTCTGGAGGGCACAGCATTCTCCACCCAGGGGACCACCACCTTAGACATCAGCACAGGACTCAGGTGGGGACTGGCCTGCCCTTCCCACTGACAGATGCCAACAAATTACAGTTAAAGATTCTTGGCTTCAGCTGTGCGCCAGTGGCTCACGCCTGTCATCCTAGCGACTCAGGAGGCGAGATCTGAGGATCGTGGTTCAAAGCCAGCCAGAGCAGAAACATCAGTGAGACTCTTAACTCCAATAAACCACTCAGAAATAAACCACAGCACCAGGAGTGGTGCTGTGGTTCAAGCAGTAGTGCGCTCGCCTTGAGCTGAAGAGTACAGGGACAGCGCCCAGGCCCAGAGTTCAAGCCCCACAACTGACAAAAAAAGAAAAGATTCTTGGCTTCATAACAGCCTCCAGTTGTCTCCATCTTGGTTCTCGGGACCCCTCTCTGTCCAGTCCTAGCCCAATAGCACATAAAAAAGGTTGTAAACTCAATTTGTGTGGCAGAGATGTACCACAGAGGATCAAAGGTAAGTCTAACCTGAAGCTCTATCTGCTTAGAGGTCCCCCGTGGGCTTGACCGACCTGACCTTTTACTTTCTGAAGTCTCCCCAAAGCAATGAGAAGCAAGGCCGTCCACTGGGCTGGTGCTTGCCATTCGCACTGGGACGGCCGTCAGGGGACAGCACATTGGACAGCTGTCACTTCACCAGGGTATGTTATTGTGGCTGTCTCGAAGTATCAGTACATCCATCTGATAACCAGATTCAGATTCTCATTGTCTGTGTGTTTCCTAAAACCCTTCCAGCGACCAAGTACAGGCATTGTAATGTGTAATCTAGAGGCAGAAGCTTCTCCTAGACTTTTCACACAGAGGGACTTAATATCAAGAACGGTTTTCAATGTCACTGGCAGAGCTGGAGTGCCAAGGGGGAGGGGGGAGGAACTCTGAGCACTCGCAGGAGGCTGCCGAGTGGTCTTCTGCAACAGCTGAAACTGAGGCAGACACGCCACCTCCCGGCCTTGCAACCCTCACCAGTCTGCTCTGCCCAGGCACTGCTGCCGCTGGTCATCACTGGACAACCAGGCTGACTTCTGAGCTGCTTTTCCTTTAGAACTCTTAATGTTCTTCCACTGTTCTCAGGACAAAAGCTAAACTTCTTACCCACCTGCATGAGCTGACCACACCTGGATTTCATAGCACTCGCACCTTTGAGCTCCAGTAACACCAGCCTTCTAGCTCCTCAAATTACTTCAGCCCTCTTCCTCCGTGGATGTCCTTATTCAGGAAGCTTGCCTCATGCTAACACATAGCTCAGCAGTACAGTGTTTGCCTGGTATTCATTCCCTGGGTCAAATCCCAGGTTGATGTGGGGCAGGAGACACTCATCTTGTCTCAGCCTTTTTGCATGGCCAGCTCCTTTGGTGTCTGCAGATCTGAGCAGAGGGCACTTCTCAGAGCCTGTCTCCAGCACAGTTTTGTGGTCCTCATCGCACTTACCTGCAGAAATGCTGGTATTTATTTTTCAACCTGCCATAGGCCTGAAAGGTCTGTGGAGGTGGGAACACGGCTGTCTGGCTCATTGGTGTACTTTTGGGTCTCGCAGGGCCTAACATGACACAGGATGCCAGGTCTGCATCCACACATTCAGCAACCTGACAGAAGACATTCAGAAAATAATTAATTTCATCCGTACTGAGAGAACATGTACAGACCTTTGATTTTCTTGTTGATTTCCTAAGCAATACAGTATACTGACTATTTACAGGGCATCCACACTGCATGTGGTATGATGAGTTACCCTAGTGATGATTTAAAGGACGATATACAGGAGAACATGCATAGGTTCTATGCAAACATTACTTTTTGTTTGTTTGTTGTTTGTGGGAGATCCTGGAATCAGTCCCCAGTGGGATACTGAGGGACAACTGTACTTTGTGCTCATTTATTTGGGCTACAACCAAGGCTGCAGTGGTTGAGAAGACACTGAAACGTAACATGCTTCCACCCAAATCCCTGTGTGACTTGCCCCTCCCCAGGGCTGCCAATTCAGCACATAAAAATCACCTTTCTCACCTCTCCTCTCCATATTATCAAGTCCTCTGGACTCTGCTTCAAATTATATCCCCTGATTCTTGAAAAAGTTCTATCTGACCACTCTACTTTTCCATAGGCTTCAACTTGTTGGGAAAGAGTTGTAGTTTTAAAGACTGACCTGATTTGGTCCCTACCTTCTGCAGTTCTGAGTTCCCACCATCTTGGCACACTGGCCTCACCCTTACCATTGCTTGTGGTTGTGATCACCTTCTACCTGGTCTTTCTGGGTCTGCCCTTATGCTGCCCAATCGACTCCACTCCACTCAAACCCCACCTGACTCACAGTAAGCAGTAAGAGGAAGGAATCTTTTCCTTAAGTTTTTCTTTTCAGATTTTTATTATTAGCATACGTTAGTTGTACAAAGGAGAATTCATTGTGGCATTTCTATCCATGCATTCAATGTATTCCCATTAAACGCACATATCATTCTCCCTTGTCCTTCTCGCTTCTTAAATTTCAACTGTTTTCAATGTTGTATTTTCATATGAACATATAGAGTATTTCAACCATGTTCACCCTCCTCATTCACTTTCCTTCCCATTGATAGTACCCCACAACACAGCCTGTTTTTCAATTCTGTTATTCTGTTGTTTAAACAAGTTTCACCATGGCATTTCCTACGTGCACATACTTCAATCAGAAAAGTCTCAGGAGAGACGTGTGTGTGTGTGTGTGTGTGTGTGGGTGGGTGAGAGACAGTATTGGGGTTTGAACTCAGTGCTCGTGCTTAGTGTTTTCACTCAAGGCTCTACCACACGAGCCAGAGCTCGTGCCACAGACGTTTCTACCAGGGATGGCTTTGAACCATGAGTTCTGGAGAGACTTCACCTTCCCGACTGGAAAGCATCACAGGGGTGAGCCACCAGGGCTGGCTTCCAGGGTAAGGCCCGGCCGGCCATGTCTCCTCCTCAACAGCTTCCCACTCCCCGCGGCCCGGCTCCTCCCGGGGGGTCGCTGGGCTCCCCGGGAGGCGCCCACACCGGTCAGGGGGGCTCCCCCTCTCTCCCCACGGGGGTTCTCATCACCATGGCAGCGTGGCATCTGCTCCCCTCGAGAACGGGACCCTCGTTTCCATCTCTTCGCTTTTCTCTTTTTTGAGACCGGGTGTCGCCATGGAACCCCACCGCCTGGCTCAAACCCAGCCTCGCCAGCTTTAGGGCTGCAAGCGGCACGCCGGGCATCAGTTTTTACGTCTGGGGTTGGGCACTCTGCCTCCCGGCCGGCCCGAGCCCCACCACAGCCCCGGATAACTGCACAGGCGCACGCCCAGGCAGCTCGCCCCGCGCGGGGACACCCCGCCTGGCGCCGTTCCCAGTCCCACAGGCCAGGCGCACTCGGCGCTCACTGCGCCTGCGCAGGAGAAAGCCCCGCCCCGCCGCCGGCCGGACTCCCACGCTCTGCGCAACCGGGAGGGGCGGGCGCCGGGACCGGTGTCTGCGCAGGCGCGGGCGCGCGAGGCATCATGGGCGCCCCGGGCCGCCCGACGACTCCCACGGGACAGCGAGGCCAGCCGCGGGCCGCCCGGGCGCAGGAAGATGGCGGACGTGGCCCTCGGCAAGGATAAGTGCGGGGAGCAGCGGCTCGTGTCGCTACCGCTGTCCCGCATCCGAGTCATCATGAAGAGCTCCCCCGAGGTGTCCAGCATCAATCAGGAGGCCCTGGTGCTCACGGCCAAGGCCACGGTGAGGCGGCCCGCGCGCTCGGAGGCGCGGCGTGAGGGGGGACGCCAGCGCCCTTAACGCTCCGCCCCGCAGGCTCGGCGACACGGCCGGCCCGACGATGGCGGCCCGTGACCGCCGGCCGCCGCGCTCGGAGCAGGCGCACGCCGGCCTTTCCCACGACTCCGGGCGCCCCTCCTCCCCGCCCCGCCCACCCGCGCGGCTCCCGCCGTCCTTCGCGCGCCTTCTCGCCGCCCATCCGGGCCCCTCCCGCCGTCCCTCGCGCCCTCCGGGCCCCTCCCGCCGGGCCCCGCCCCGCGCCGCCCTGTCCGTCGGTCCTGATGTGTCCGTGCCTTGTTTTCCCCCGGCGCCGCCCAGCTAGGGAAGGAATCGGACCCGCGCCTCGAGGGGCGCTGCGCTCCGGCGGTGGCTTTGGGACGAGGAGAAAGGTGGAGGTGGGGTCAGCGACTCCGCGGGATCGAAGGTTCCAGGCGTGGGCCTCACGCTGGGCCTCGGGAGCAGTGGAAGCCCGGCCCTGCGCCCGGGCAGGCGTGGCTCTACCCCGGGCCCCGGCCGCCAGCTCCGTGGTGGTGGTGTGCGCATCGGTTATTTTCAAGGCCCAGTCGGCGTCGACCTCGATCCTCCTATTTTTGTTTCCCCAAGTAGCTGGGATGCGCTCAAGCAGCACCCTTCTGCCAGGCTGACCTCCAACCGCTGGGCTCCAAGAAGCTACGTTTAAGTAGCGGAGCCACTGCACTCCAGCCCCCCTTTGAGACAGGATCTGCCTGTGTAGCCAAGCCTGGCGGGGGAGCTGCCATCCCCCTGCCCAGGCCCCGTGCTGGGAAGACATGCATGCACCACCACGTTGGCACAAATAAAATGTTCTGAGAATGTTGTGCTTCTTTGACTGTAGAGACTGGTCATTCGACATTTATGACTCATTGTTCTTGATTAGCTGTAAATGTTCTCCCTAAGGTATACACCTAAACTAGACAGTGCCTGCTGGCTCTCCCTCCAACTTGGTCACAGTAGTACTTGATTTTTTTCTGTACTTGAAAAGGTTGTCCCAAAGGGGTCCCATTTAACGGTGTCCATCCAAGTGTCCAGTACTTCCTGTTCAGTCACCTCTCAGTTGCACTTACTTTCTGACCTCACCTGTAGTGATTTACAGTGATTGAAGGAATCAAGATAACTTAATCCTAATGTAAATTTTAGTGAAATAACATATATTTAATGGAAAAGTTTTAAAATCAGAGCCAGGCACCGCCTGTAATTCTAGCTACTCAGGAGGCTGAGACCTGAGGATTGCAGTTCAAAGCCAGCCTGGGCAGGAAGGTCTGTGAGACTCATCCACCAGAAAACCGGAAGTAGGTGTGGCCAAGTGGTAGAGCACTTGCCTTGAGCAGAAGAGCTCAGGGACAGCACCCAGACCCAGAGTTCAAGCCCCACAACAAAAATAAAATAAGCACTTTGGCAAGTTCTTCATGTACACTTTTCATTTGACTTCTCCATTTTGTTTTAGGAGCTCTTTGTTCAGTATCTAGCCAGCCATTCCTACAGACATGGCAGTGGGAAAGAAAAGAAAGCGCTGACTTACAGTGATTTGGCGAATACTGCGGAGGAATCAGAGACTTTTCAGTTTCTCGCAGGTACTTAATATTGGAAGTTTGGGTTAAAAAAAAAAGTATGCTTAGTAGCGACAGCCTTCTTCTGTTACACCTGAATCACACAGTGGGCTACCTCCAGGGGCCTTTCATTTCTGAGTGTGTTTCTTATCCCCTTTCTCCACCCCCCCCCCAGTCCCTTTATGAGGAGAACAGGGAGGGGGAGCTCAGGGTGCAGCTGCGGGTCATAGGTCTCTCCTGGGGCAGGCCCAGTCTGACTTGGGTAGGCTGAGCACATTGCTCACAAAATCAATGGGAAGAGCACCATGGTCTGTAGCAAGAGTCAGGAAATGCTAGTTGGTGGCATTTGACCACAGGGGTCTGGATTTCATCTCCTTCTGGAACCTATTCTAGAGGTCAGGAACTAGTCCATTGTGAAATGTGTGTGGCTGTGTTCCTAGCTCATCTGCTGACAGAAGCTTCTGTGTTTTTAAGATATATTACCGAAGAAGATCTTAGCTAGTAAGTACCTGAAAATGCTTAAAGAGAAGCGGGAGGAAGAGGAAGAGAATGAGGATGAGGAAAGCGGTAATGAGGAAGCGGAGTCCTAAGCTAGGACAGATGTGCTGTGAAGGAAGGTCGGCGTGTAAGGAGTTGTGGAGTGCAGCGCAGGCCTCTGCACCCGGCAAGCCCCCCAGCTCCCCCCCCCAGCCAGTCCCCCGCTGCCGCTCGGCTTCCATCCCACACTTCCAGCACGCTGGATTTCCTGGCTAAGTTGGCATCTCCTGCACCTACACCACAGAGCCCAGGGCAGACAGCCCGACAGCAAGCAGCAGCGACGGCCTGCAACACCTGCAGGCCTTCCAGAGGCGTGCTGGCAGCGGGCCACAGCTGGCACCCAAGCCTGATGTGCAGTGTTCACCCATAACACATGCTGAACTTAAAACAACTGGAAAGGTTTTACTAAATATGTAGTTGATACATAGAATGTGACCTGTGAATTTTTGTATTTTTTTTTTAAATTGACTATTCACTTTTTACTGTAAGGAAGTATCCTGTCCGTTTCTATTAAACAGCTAGATGTATTTTGACAGTAAAATGCTTTGTGAAGTAATTCTAGGCCCTTGTTCTAATGTCAAACCTGAAAATTCTTGTGAAACCTGAAAGCCAGCATTTGTTGGGGGTGTGGTTCGGGGTAGACCACTCAGCTGGCCTGTGTGCCAGCAGGGCTCCCTAGCTTCTTTTGTTCCTGGAAAAAAAAAATTCAAATTATCAAGTGAAATATAAAAAGCTATTTTCTCCACACACAGAAATTGTTCTTTAATATTTTTGTAAATTGAAGATAATTTCTCATGCTTTGTTCTTTAAATACTAATTATTTTTACCATCTGTAGGAGAAAACGATTAAACCCTACTTTATTTTTAACACGGCGAATGTCTGACTCCTATCTTTTCACCAGCTCTTTATTTATTTTTTGTCGGTTGTGGGGCTTGAACTCTGAGCCTGGGCGCTGTCCCTCAGCTCTTCAGCAAGGCTAGTCCTCTACCACTTGAGCCACAATGCCACTTCTGGTTTTTTGATGGTTTACTGGAGATGAGTCTCACCCACTTTCCTGCCTGGGCTGGCTTTGAACCACCATCCTCATATCTCAACCTTCTGAGAAGCTAGGATGACAGGCGTGAATCACCAGCGCCTGGCACCATAGCTCTTTTAAAAAGGGGGGGTGGAGCCAGAACCTGTGGCTCTCTCTTGTAATCCTAGAAACTCAGGAGGCTGAGATCTGAGGATCGTATTTCAAAGCTAGCTGGCACAAGAAAAGTCCATAAGACTCTTTTCTCCAATTAACCAGAAAACCAGAAGTGGCACTGGGGCCAAAGTGGTAGAGCGCTAGCCTTGGGTGTGAGAGCTTAGGGACAGTGTCCTGGCCCTGAACTCAAGCAAGCCCTGTTACTGACCAAAAAGGAGGGGTTGGTGTTGGTGGCTCACACTGTAATCTGGCTGTTCAGGAGGCTGAGATAGGGAAAATCACCATTTGAGCCAGCTGAAAACTTTTCAAGACCCCCTTTGCTTTGGGTCAGTCGTGGGGCTTGAACTCAGGACCTGGGCTCTGCCCTTGAGTTATTCTGCTTAAGGCTAGTGCTCTTATCACTTTGAGCTAGCTCCACTTCTGTTTTGTTGATGGTTAATTGGAGATGAGAGTATCACAGACTTTCCTGCCCTCCCTCTCTGCTCTGAACCGCAATGGTCAGATCTCAGCCTCCTGAGTAGCTAGGGCCAGCGCCCAGCCTGAGACTTTTTTTTTTTTTTTTGCTGGACATGGGGCCTGAACTCTGGGCCTGGGTGCTGTCCCTCAGCTCTTCAGCTCAAGGCTAGCGCTCTACCACTTGAGCCACGGCGCCACTTCCAGTTTTTTCTGCTTATGTGGTGCTGAGGAATCGAACCCAGGGCCTCATACATGCAAGGCAAGCACTCCTGCCACTGAGTCACCTTCCCAGCCCGAGACTTTTTTTTTTAAACAACATAATTCAGTCGGGCATTGGTTGGTCCTAGCTATTCAGGAGACTGAGATCTGAGGATTGTGGTTTAAAGCCAGCCTGGGCAGGAAAGTCTATGAGACTCTTTTTTGGTCAGTCGTAGGGCCTGAACTCTGGGCCTGAGCACTGTCCCTCAGCTCTTCAGCTCAAGGCTAGCGCTCTACCACTTGAGCTACAGCGCCATTCTGGTTTTCTGGTGGTTTAGTGGAGATAAGTATCACGGACTTTCCTGCCCAGGCTGGCTTTGAACTGCGATCCTCAGATCTCAGCCTCCTGAGTAGCGATCCTTAGATCTCAGCCTCCTGAGTAGCGAGGATTACAGGCGTGAGCCACCAGTGCCCCGCTTAAAACTTTTTTTTTTGGTCGGTCATGGGGCTTGCACTCTGGGCTGGGAGCTGTCCCTTAGCTCTTCAGCTCAAGGTGAGCACTCTACTGCTACTGCTTGAACCACAGCGCCACTTCCTGTGAGACTCTTATCTCCAATAAGCCAATACAAAACGGGAAAACAACCCCCCCCCCCACATACTCAAGTATCATCAGCCTTTTTTTTTTTTTTTTTGTGAGTCCTGGGGCTTGAGCTCTGGGCCTGGGCGCTGCCCCTCAGCTCTTCAGCTCAAGGCAAGTGCTCTACCACTTGAGCGACAGTGCCACTTCCAGTTTTGAGTGGTTTTTATTGGAGATAAGAGTTTCATGAACTTTCCTGACCCGGCTGGCTTTGAACTGCGATCCTCAGATCTCAGCCTCCTGAATAATTAGGATTACAGCGTAAGCCACCAACGCCCAGCTCATCAGCCATTTAAGCATATAAATCCTAGGCTGAACACCAGTGGCTCATGCCTGTAATCCTAACTACTCCAGAGGCTGAGATGTGGAGACACTGGTTTGAAGCCAGTCCAGGCAAAGTCCTTGAGACATCTCTCCAATTAGCCAGCCCCTCAAAAGCAAGTAAGAAGCTCCAAGTTTAAGCTCTGGTGATGACTGGCAAAAAAAGAAAAAAGTAAATTTTGGTCTGGGCTGTAGCTGAACAGTTAGAAAGGCTTACCTATCCCGTCTAAAGCTCTGGACTCAAACCTGTGCTTCTTGACTCGTTTGTGGCACCACATACACACAGAGAATAACATACTTAAGCTGTTAAAAAAACCAAAATACAGGACTGGATTTGGCCAACGAAGTACGGTCTGTGGACCTTCCTTTTCCCAGCACGTGGTAGCCGTGGCATCAAGTGCACAGTGCTTGTCTGGCACCCATATTTGGCACAGTAAATGTGAGGTTCGTTCATAAGGTTGCAGGTGACTGCCCGTTCCTTTTCATGGCTGTGTGCGACGCCACTGTGTATGGGCTTAGAAGTCTGAGTTCCTTTCCTGGGAACATGACATATAGTGTCCCATTTTCAGCATTTCTGGTGCTGATGGCAATAAATGGCTCCCTGCACACACTTGTCTGTGGGCTTGTCAAACTGGGATTTTATTTCACTAATCAGCCATGAATAGAAGCCTACAGTGAAGTTTACAACAACGGACAAAGGCTGGGAAGGTGGCTCAGTGGTACAGCGCTTGCCTTGCATGCATGAGGCCCTCGGTTCGATTCCTCAGCACCACATAAGCAGAAAAAAACAGCCGGAAGTGGGGCTGAGGCTCAAGTGGTAGAGTGCTGGTCTACAGCTGAAGAGCTAGGGGACAGCCCCCAGAGTTCAGGCCCCACAACCAACAACAACAACAACAAAAAACGGATGAAGTGTTTTCCAAAGAGGCCATGGCATTTCGCCTTCCCACCAGCAGTGAATGAGCTCCAGTTGTGTTCTGCAGAACTTGGCATTGCTTCATGCTTCACAAGTCAGAATCTTGGACAGATAACATGATTTGCAAACATCTCCCAGCCTGTGTGTTATGTTGTGCACTTAACTGCATCATTTGAAGAAAATCTCTCAATTTTGAGAAATCAGTTTGCCATTTTTTATGATCAGACCATGTTGCTTGTGTTCTAAAAACTCACCGCTAGACCCAGTCTCAAATTTCCTTCCATGCTGGTCTTTGAAGCTCTAGGATGATCAAAGCGACTGATTCCATCCTGAGCACTGGCGCTCACACTGTAATCCTAGCTACTCAGGACACTGAGATCTGAGGACTGCAGTTCAAAGCCAGCCCAGGCAGACAAATCCAAGACTCTTTTTTTTTTTGTCGGTCGTGGGGCTTGAACTCTGGGCCTGGGCGCTGTCCCTCAGCTCTTCAGCTCAAGGCGAGCACTCTACCACTTGAGCTACAG
>NW_012267298.1:10954231-10961219 GCF_000151885.1 Dipodomys ordii
CTCTACCACTTGAGCTACAGCGCCACTTCCGGTTTTCTGGTGGTTTATTGGAGATAGGAGTCTCACGGTCTCTCCTGCCCGGGCTGGCTTTGAACCACGATCCTCAGATCTCAGCCTCCTGAGTAGCTAGGATTACAGGCGTGAGCCACCAGCGCCCGGCAAATCCAAGACTCTTTATCTCCAAGTAACCCCCAAAACTTTAAAAAACTTAAAGGGTGGATAAAGTAGTAGAAGGCCAGCCAGAAGCAAAAAAGCCAAGTAGGAGCAGAGACCCGGAGTGCAAGCCTCCAGTAGTGGCACCAAAAAACTTAATTAAAAGAAAAAATGATGGGGTGGGGCTGGAAAGCTGGCTCAGTGGTAGAATGCATGCATGAGGCCCTGGGTTCGATTCTTCAGTACCACATAAGCAGAAAGAGCTGGAAGTAGCACTGTGGCTCAAGTGGTAGAATGCTAGCGTTGAGCTGAAAAGCTGAGGGACAGCGCCCAGGCCCAGAGTTCAGGCCTCATGGCCAACAACAACAACAAAAAAGGTTTCATGAGACTTGTCTTTCTGGAGACAAGTGTTAACAATAACCAATATTTACAGGTACTGGAGGCTGAGCCTCTGATCTCTACGCTGACTCCAATCTTTGAAAATTTCAAAGCACATAACTGTACACACGGGTCCCAAGGCACTACGGAATGACAGGACTAGGTGGAAGTCTAGGCTGGATCACTGTGACTGCAGTGTCCCCATGCAGTAGGAAATCCTCTGCTTAGCAATCAAGGCCCATGGCAGTGAATTTTTCCTCTAGATCTTTCCTACTCATTCATGCTCACTCCCGGTCTCATGGAGCTGCTGTGTGGAATCCTTCCTGATCCATGAAATACTTGTCACCACATACTGTTTTCACATCTCTCTCTTCGATCAGCATGCCAGCTGTTGCCCATTCAGTAAATGAATTAAAAACAAAAACAACTGTGAATCAGTAGAGCATGGTATCAAGTGTTCCTATTAACAAGCTCGGGAAGCTGAGTTTTATCCTTAAAGCAACTTTCCTTTCCCAGGGCTGAGTGTTTAATTTTTTTTTTTCTTCAGGAAAGATAGCAGAAGCCAAAACCAGCCAAGAGAAGGCTGGAGACAGGGCTTGGTGAGAGCCAGCGCCTGCCTAGCAAGGCCCTGAGTTCAAAACCCAGTACCACCAAAGAACCCCTCCCCCGCCCCGAAAACAACAATAACAAACACAGCTCAGGAGCAAGGCCACCAGAACTCCAAGGAGGGCCAACTCCAGGCAGTGACCAGGTCAAGAGCTGAGACGTGAATTCGTTCCCACACAATGTGGCTCAGGCCTCACTCACCCATGACGGGTGAGAGGAACAGCTTTCCACTCAGGCCTGTCCGTGGCTGCTGGCACGAGGACACGTACTCTCTGCATGCCATGCTTGCCCTCACTCCTGCCCAGCGCATCCCTGGTCCTGAGGTGCCTTGCTCTGTCCAGCCCCGAGGACCTTCCTAAAGTCACACCAGAACGTGAGAATAAACTGGAGGCTTTGAAGAGGCAGCTGTAAATATGAGGAATTTTATTTCATTTTTTTTTTTTGCTGACATACTATGAGGCAAAACAAAATTGACACCATACAAAATAACTTTATAAAATATCATTCACATCATATTTTATCAGATTTACAGCATCTGTGCATGTTAGGGGTTATGGAAGGAGGTGAAAAAACACTATGCCAAACTTTTAGTATTAGTTTATATACACACAGTAAGAAACAGAACAAGTAACTGTTAGGGTTTCCCATGAATTTATTGCAAAAATAGTGCAAACTACTTAACCTAGTAAGCTGTAAAAACAAACGTGAAAAGGACCCAGCTAAGCTTAAGGATGACGATGGATGCTCAGTGTCCGAGCATTGAGCTTTCTTCACCAGGTGTCTCGTCTGTGTACAGCGCCCCCACCAGGCCGGCGTGGTGAGTGCTGCTGCACGGCTGTGGTACCTTTAGGGTCGTGCTATTCACTCAATGGCAACTCGTGAGGTCTGGGGTTGAGAAGTTAAGATGCCATGACTTTTAGCTTTGAGCTTAGAAGCAAGGTATCCACCCTCTGGGTGACGTAGAGAAGGGAACGGAGGAAGCAGCGTGAACCGAAGGATCTGGAAATTACTGTCGGCTGACAAGCATACTCTTCTTCCTCAGGTGTGCATGGGGAAAGTATTCTAATGAGGGCCACCTTTTGAACCAGATATTGCAGTAAGTTCAAAGAATAAAACAACAACAACAATGAATACTAACTCAAAGTTCTCTCTCAACAGTCTATTGGGGTCCAAAAGCATGTATCTAAACAAAATAACAAAAGCAAAACAAATGCTACATGTAAAAGCTAAGGAAACAAAATGCAGCATATACAGGTGCTTTTTCTTGAGGTACCTATAGAATAAACTTAATCACCTGCCCAAAGTACTCTTGCTAGAGGTTCAAACAAAATGCTTCCTGGTGAGCCAATGGTAGGGCGTTATTATTACAGAGAAAGTGCAACAAGGCTGGTCTTTATATGCAGCATACTAAAGGATGATCTACTCTTTATAAAATATAGCTTACGTGTCAACATGATGGAAGTTAAAAAATTAAAAACATTTAACTACAATCATCTTTTTTTTCCCCTTCCTGTTTTGATTTGTTTGAGATCCTGCGGCAATAGCTTCCCCAAATCTTTCCAAGTTCTGCCACTAAGGAATGTTGTTCTCTTGTAAAATCCACAGATGTCCTTAAAAGAGTAAAACTATATACTACAGGAAAGATCCCTAACTTTTATTTCTTATTGGTATAAAATCAAATTCTTAAGACTCCAAAATATTGTTACCTCCAAAGAATTGAGTTAAAAAAGATTGCCACAGTAGGAAAAGTCTAGAATTGTAAACTGCCGAATAGAAAAGCATGGAAAGTCATTGGCCTCCTATCTTTTCTTTTTTTAACCTGTCGGAAAGCTTTTCTAACTCGTGGGCCCTGGGGCCCACCGCTAACCACAGCTCTCTGCTTGCCTGCCCCCAACTCTGAGCTTGACCCTGCCTCTGTCCACACAATTAGCACCTCCACCAGGTAGGCCAGGAGAGACAAGAGTGCCTTGCTGCTTAGGAAACTAAACTCAGAAAAGGCCAGCAGAGGGGCGTGAGCGGTTAAAAAGAGCAAGGATAAAAGTACTTGTGATTTTTTTTTTTAAGTTTTGTCCTTTTTGGCCGCCCCCGTCACTGGCACAGAAAATGAAGTGACAGCTATAATACATGCAGAGAAGAGCTTGGAATTTATTATTCATAAAATGGTAAATTTTCCTCCCCTTCCCACAGGGGGTGGTTGGGAATCCCAAACACTGTAGCAGTTGGCTGAAGAATCTACCAAGTGCCTTCCGACTGCCTTGTTTTCCCTGCCTGCAGTCACAGAAACGGTTTGCTTCTATTCTGATTTTCTTAATGCATCAGGGTTCAACATAAAAGGCACAAAATAAATAAAACTATTATTAAATAAACGGAAATTATGATTTCAAGTTTCATGTGGAGTTACATCTCATGGTTTGGTTACTTTTTTTTTCCAATTTAATTTGACAGACTTAGTAAATAGCACCCAACTGTTTAACTGAGGTAGATCCACATTGTAAAGAAAGCTGGGTCCCCTCCATTTTATGTGTAAATTGAAGATGTTCTCACCAGAACAAAAATCCATTTTTAATCATCTTGCAGAAGCACTACCTGAAGAAAGCTTAGGGCATGAGCAGGTCTGCAGCCCCTCCTCCCCACTGTCCTCCAGCAGCACGAATACACCTGGGCTGGAGAAGACGCAGCAGACATTCCAAGGTGACCTTGAAAAGGTCTCTAGACTTTCAGAACTGACCGCCACAGAAATGCACAATGGTCTGTTTTCACCAAGCAAGGGCAACAGGAGAAAAGGGAGAAAAAGCTTCTTCCCGCAGAGACAAGACTCGCTGAACTATGCTACAGCATCCCGATCTGAACTGTTAAAACTCACTCTTGCTTAATATTTTTGCATACTCTGTAACTCACAAATTTAAGATCTGATTAAGGCTTAATTTAAAGTGGCATTACCACCTAGCATCATGCAATAATGGACATCTTCCTGACAAAGAATGGTGTCAAATCAAAGACAATGAGGTGAAGCCTCAGGATTTGATGGAACAGCTGCTGTCATTTTAGAATTTTACAATCTGTGTATTCAATGAGAACCTCCATCGAGAGGCCAATGCACGTGCAGGGTAGTCTGTCTGGGAACTCTGGTTTTCTAGATCACAAGCCCAAGACATCGCCACTGCCCACGACAGGCAGAGCACTGCCCGAATGGAGGACTTTTGCTACTGGACTCTCAAGAAAACAGTAAACTTTAAGTGGTCATAATGCATTTCGTTTAAAATGTCGTGGAAAATATTTGAGCATGGGAAAAACACAGAAGGGGGGAGGTCCACCACGGGACTTAGAATTCATTTTTAGTTCTTTTTCAATTATTTTACAAAAATAAAACTAGCAACTGATAAAACTGAAGTGTACCACAGGTCAGCAGATTTGGACTTGAAGCCACATTCTATTCTTGTATGGATAGCCTCTGTGCTGCATTGAAATCTACGATTATTCTCTTTATACTTCTTTTTTAAAATAAAAACTTGCTTGCTTCAACAGTTATAGAACATCAATTCATACCTTTAATAACTACATTAAAATTCACCACCAAACTTAGGACTCAAATTCAATGTTCAGTTCTACCCTTTATTTGGCTCTGAAGAAGAACTAAGCTGTCCAGCGCCCTTCCTCTGTAGGAAGTGCTCTTGTGGGTGTGGGGTTTTTGTTGTGGCTGTCTGTTTTCCTAAGGAACTGCCCTACACTTGGCTTGCTTGCACAGTGACAGTCAGCTCGCAGGGCCTGCGGAGCTGGCGCCACGCCACACCACACCTGAGCAGCCAGCGGCTCCCCAAAGGTCCCAAAACGCAATGCAGCACAGCCACGCGTCCCCAGTTGCCCTAGCACCGAGCGGCAGCCATGCCCAGGGCTCACCAGCCCTTCCTGCACTGTATGCCCGAGGCTGGGACACAGAGAACCTGGCCTTCCTGTACCTTCTTAAACCACGGACGGCACCAAGACCTTCCTGCTTCTTCAAACAATCCACATTCTGCTCACTGTGGCGCGGCACCTGGACTGGACCCGACCCCACCCCACCCCACCCTTGGGCGGGATGAGCAAGCACAGAGGGCGCTTCCCAGTCGGGGAGCAGGGGGCAGAGGAGCTTCCAAGGCAGTGGAGGGGCCACCTGCCCCCCAACAGGACTCTGAAAGACATGGAGGACCACACAAAGAGCCTGGCACTGACCTCCAGGGCTGCTGGGCTCTCAGGTCACCTCACTCCACCCGCTGTCCCCTTGCCTGGACACGGAGGGGTCAGCACAGTGCAGGGCGGGCCTGGGCCAGGCGCTGCTGGGCAGTGTCTTAGCTTCAGCTGTGCACTACCAGACCAGGAGGGTTTACCACACCGCCCGCCCGCCTATGGTCAGGGCCCAAGCGGGGTCAGAGCACCCGCGTTCTCATTCAAGCCCTAAAAGAAGTCTTGGCCGGAGTGCCAGCAGCCCCAGTGCTCTCGTTCTGCTAATGCCCGTGGGCACTGGTGCGCACCCCTGGCCAGCTGCTTGTGCTGCCTGCTTCGATGCCATGGCCCGGGCACCCACCCCGCATGGCGGGGCAGGGGCACAGCGGGGGGGGGGGGCAGAAGACACCATGGTCAGCCAGCCGCGCATCCACCCATCTACAGGGCAACTCATGGGGTGCTCGCGACGCTGCTGAGATAGACAAACACAGAATGCCAGGCAGCGGGGGGCCCGGGGACATGTTTCAGACAGCAGCACGGACCTGGGAGGGGCTGGCGCTCCTGAACAGCCTCCAGTGCCTAGCACTGGTGGGAACTCCTACTCAAACTGCAACCCCTGTTCCTCCCAGGGAAAGGGTGCTGGGCTGGACTAGAATGTTAGCTCGGGCCCTGGAAGTCAAAGGGCAGCTCCTCCGTTGTGACTGTGGCACCTGACGCCGGGGAGGAGGGGGAGCCATCTTCAACCCACTCACGAGTAAATAGGGGAAAAAAAGTGCTTTCTTACACGAAGCGTGGGAGCATGAAGGTAGGTGGGGCACAGGCTGCTTCACCGCTCTGCTCCGGCCCTGCCCTGAGCCAGGTGCCAGCCCGGGGGCGGGGGGCAGCAGGGACGGCGCTCCCAGAGGGAGAGCCGCACAGCTGACCATGCTGGCCTCTCTCACAGCCGGGCACCGCGGGCAGGGCGGGCCCAGGGGGCACAGTATGGCACACACATATCCAAGCCAGAACTGAACAGAGATGCTCACAATTCAGTTTATTCAGGCAACAATTTGGCTACTTTCAGTGTGGATAGCTACACTTACGAGCAAACATGGATTGAGAATTTAGAGGTAGCTTTTATATGCATTTGTTTCTTTTTAACTAAAAGGTATTTAGAAACCACCTTCTGTAGTTATTTGGCTTAGCCAATACATTCACTTGAGACAATAAAATGGCAGAACACAGTAAAAGAAGCAAAGCAAGGGCACCACAATGGCACTGCAATCACACACACACACACACACACGCACACTCACACATTCACACGCACGCATGCACACACACACACACACATAGGAGGTTTGGGGTTAAAAGCTCCTTTCTGTATCTGACACTGGGCATCTCAACCAGACAGAGTTCCTGTGTGGACGGGAGCATGTACCCTGAAACCAGCCACAGGCCGGGGGCCCCAGCGGGCACCTGGCCTCTCTGAAGGCACGCCACCAATGACAGCTGAACAGCAAAGTGACGTCATGGCCCGCGTGGGCCATTAGCAGGGCCCTGCACCCGCCGGCCATCTCAGCCAAGGGGCTGGACAGAACCAGAACCAGGTGCCTGGGAACATGACAACTACGAGAAACGAACCCACGAAAAGCATCCAGAAATTCACAAT
>NW_012267298.1:10961269-11036668 GCF_000151885.1 Dipodomys ordii
CCCCCCCCCCCCCCCATGCACGGATAGGAAACGAGGCCGGACCAGCCAGGCCATCACAGCTGTGGAGGCCCAGAGGCCCAAGACCAGACCAGAAGTCCGCACGATGAGCCTGTAACACTGAAATGCATGGCGCAATCACCGAAGCAAAGCCACATCCCATATTCACATCGCCTGCCATGGTGATCGCTCTGGATCACTTCCCACAAGCACAGCAGGCGCAGAGAGGCTGTCAGAAGATCAGTGCAATTGTTCTGAGCGGAGAACTTTGCCTTAGAGAGGCAGCATGCATGTCACAGACGCCCCGCGACCAGAGACGCACGCCCCTGTACCACAGCAAAACACATCACGCAGAGCAGAGCGTGCTGCGGGCAGCGGGGGAGGAGGCTCTCAGTGACTCCAGGGAAGGGGTTAAAATATAAAGTGAGTGTTTGCATTCCGCAGGAGAGCTGTATGGATGCCGAGGGGGGGTGTCTCCGCTACATTCCTTTTCTCATGCACAAGAGATGACAAGAGGTTGCAGCAGGTTTCGTATGGCTTGTCTGGGCCACTGGCATTCTCACTAGGCGGGTTGGGACGGTCACCCTCGCGCTCCTCCTGGGACTCCGCGGAGGAAAATGCCCCAAAAATCCTTGACACATGCAGCAGGCCAAGGTCGTGCAGGGGACGACCTGTCACCAGCGAGGGCTGCCACCCGCCCCCAGGGGCTCCCGGGGTGGTTGCCCAGCCCCAAAGGCCTCCCAGAGACACTCGGGCTCCAGACTGCAGGACCTGTGGCTGATCTACCCTTAAACACATCGTATCAAATATAGAATTTGACTGAAAAACTGCCTTGCAAAAATAAAATTTAAATCACTCCGCAGACCAATGCAAAAGCACACTGCTGCATATATAAGAAAAACAATTCATCCAGAAAAATCACATCTGTGGCTTTCAAAAAATAAATCCATTCGGCAAACTTGAAGGTAAACATCAGGTAATTATAAAAGCTGGGGAAAAAAATGACCTCTACCATTATCCATCAGGTACCACATGCACCGGAATACCCATGTAGGCCAAGTCAAGCCAGAGCAACCAAGGAAAAAATAAATAGCAACGTTCGCATTTAAAAACAATAAAATAACATACAACAAGAATAAGAACTGCCCTGCCCCTGCTGCGGGACTCAACCAAGGAGCGGAGCTCTCCCTATGGGGTAAACATCTGGGCCAGCGGGCGGACAGCGCAGCTCCTTCCGGCCTGGCCACCCCTCTGGGGACCAGCAACCCTGGCCCCAAGCCCTTCCTTCAGTTTGGGGGTCGGGGGAGGATGAGGAGTGGCCAGCATCTAAATATGGAGGAGACAAAACAGACTCTAAAGTAGTATCAAAAAAGTGTGTGTGTGGAAAGACTTCAGAACAGGAAAGCAAAGCAGCCCAAGAGGGCCCGGCCGCCTTCACAGGTCTGGTAGGAAGCAGGGAGATGCGCAGCTGGCCCGCGGTGGGGGTGGGGTCTGCGCAGTGACCAGGGGCTCTTTGAATGCCTCCCGCCTCCCGGGGTGCCTCCCGGGGTGCCGCACAGCCTGGCTACCATGAGGAGGTGCCAGGGGGAGAGGCCTGCGTGGCTGGGAGTCCAGTTCCAAAATCCAATCCAGAGGCCTCTTTTGAAGAGACAGACTAAATCCTAAGTCCTACATTTCCTCGGAATGAGTCCCGTTTCCTACATCAGCTTTCTTTCTTTCTTTTTCTTTTTTTCACATTCAGTTTGCTTGAAGCAAGGCACACCTTACCTAACGGTGGGGTGGGGGCAAAGCCTCGGGCCAGCGGCTACAGAACAGACCTAGCTTTGCAGTCTCGAGATTCATGCTTGTGGGGAAGGGCAAAGAGCAGGGGTCTGGTAGAAAATTGGGAAAACAATGATTTACCTGAGAAATTGAAACTACAGCCATTTAATTTCTACACGGTCAACAGACGTGTACAGGTGTACACAGCCTCCTCATCGGCTGCTGGCCTGCGGATGTTTTGAATATGCAAAGTTCCACAAAACAAGCACAGGGCGAGATGAGGCAGCCACTGAAAAGCTACTTTATCTTCAAAACACTTTTTTTCCTTTTATGCCAGTGTTGGGGCTTGAACTCAGGGCCTTGAGCTCTCACTTGGCTTTTTTCACTCAAGACTGGCATCCTACCACTTTCAAAAATGATAAGAATGAAAAACAAAAACAACAACAACAAAAAAAACTTCTGATACTTTTCTTTGCCAGCCTCTGCAAGCTTTCCTCGGCGCTCAGATGGCACTCGGGGGAGGGGGAGGGGCGAGCCTCAGAACCCTGGCTGCTCAAGGATGGCTAGAAGCACAGATGACAGCCTGGCTCAAGCACCTGACCAGGACATTTGCAGCAGGCCTGGGAATCTGCATTTGGGCCAGGCTCCCTCCCTCTGGCCTCCCCCTCTACCTTGGAGAGGCGTTCTCCAGTGATTCTGAGAACGGCTGAGCCCAACCTAATTTCAGAGTCTAAAAGCTTACTGGTCAAAAGCTTCCCTCTTGAGGCCTACAGGTAAAGGCATACCCCGCGAGAACACACTCACATGCCACAGCCCCCATCACCACCTGGAGCCCAGGTGCAGGGGCCCGAGGAGGCTCCTGCCCCAGCAAGAGGAGGCTCACGGTGCCCAGGAAACGCCCCTCAGGGGACGTGAGCAGGGAGGGGAGGTACAGAGTGCACAGTAGCACAGGGGACACCCGCCCTTCCTTAGCCCCAGTCTCACGCCCATGGGCACAAACACAAAGCGCCTACTTAGCACACACCCTTCCGCCATCCCTGGTTTCAAATGATGCACATCCTGCCCGCAAGGTCTGTGCCCTCCACCGGCCTAGGCACGGGGCTAATCTGCCAGGCAGGCTGCACCCCACCTCCAAGCCTGGCGAATGGAGCCGCCCGGCAGCTCCCCGCCTGCTTCGGTGCATAGATCTGAGGAAACTCGCCTCACCAAAGTGCACACGGCCCGCCTGAGGTCCGGGCTATGCGGCCCACGCCGGGGACAGACCACTGTCACATGAACAAGTCAGCTGCATCTTCCTGTACTCAAGCACAAAGAGCCACAGAGGTACCAAGCCACGCCTGCTACGCAGGACAGGTCACAAACAGCACCCCTAGTTCACAAAGGAAAACAGCGTCTACCTATCACATTAATACTGCAAACCAGATATATATTTTTTTCTTTTACATTAAAAGACATTAACAGTGAAAAAGGATTGTACTGTATTTATCACCACAGACCCGTATTCTTTAGAAACTTTGGAAAATAAATGTCACAGTCCTGTAGGACAAATCTTGTGATTAGACTGTCGGTATATTGTCTTTCTTCTCTCTCTTTTTTTTTTTAAATAAACTTTCATTAAAACGGCACTTGTCTGCCAATCTCTCTGGGCCATCACTGCTGTAAACACGCAGGACCCTCCCAGGCCGCTGCTCCGCGGCGCAGCGGGGCGCACGTGGCGTGTCGGGCGGGGACCCCCTCGCTCCCCCTCCACCCCCGCCCGCCACACCGCCCCCCACAACTCAACTCTAGGGATGTCAGAAGGTTCAAGGCTTTAAAACCCCTATCGTGCTTCGTGTTGCTTCCCTCTCCCAACAATTTCATAAAGAATCATGTGTTAAAAACAAGTAAATTGAATGACCAAATAAATTAAAATGTTTTAAAGCCCTGAGTTCATAAACTGGTTTTAGGGGATTTTTTTTTTTTTTTTTTTTTTTTTAGGAAACACGGGACTCTATTTTAATAAGCAGCTTCTAGATTTTGGCAAACCATATTTCCTACGATAATGGGGGTCTCTTACAGGTCTGCAGTTCAAAATCCAAGTCTGAAATCTGGGACGGAAGGCATTCTGGAAAATGGAGAATTGAGTAACACCAATGACGTCTCATGTTCGATGCTGGCTGTGGCGGAAGGGCTGGGCGGCTGTTGGTCTGAGTAGCTGGTCTCGTGTGAATCCGTGGGCATCACGCACCGCTCAACGCTACACATCAGGCAAAGTACATGGTGCGCAGTGTGTCCTGGTGGACCTGGACTGCCTTGGCCAGGGCCTGGTGGTCGCGCCCGTTGCTCTGCCCAGAGGTATGGCTTCCTTCGGCACTGTGGGGACACCGAGGAGAGGGAGAGTGATGCCAGGGTTGCCGCAGCTAGAATGGGAGCAGAGGCCCCAAGCTGCCGATCGCTGCCACCACCACCGCCACCACCTACTCTAAAGACAGCCGCCCCATCAACAAGCAAACCCTCCCCGCCACAACAGCCACGACCCTCACCTGTCGTGTTCTTTATCCACCAGATGGTACCTGGCCCGGAAGGCCACCAGGTGAGCGTAGTAGGCTGGCGCTGGGATGGACACGGAGCGCGTGCAACGCACGTAGGTGTGACACAGCTGGTAGGTGAGAATCTGCAGCTCATCCGAGGAGAAGCGATTGTCATCCCAAAGGACGTGGTAGTGAGAGGGCCTGCTCGTCCCCTGCAGGCCAAGCAGAGCACTGCCGGTCAGGCACGGCGCGGAGGGGGCGGGGGGCGGGGCGATGGCGGGGGTCCTTTCTGGAGAAGGCCACGGAAGAATAGCTAGATCAAGGTTCAAAGCCAGCCTCCTGGGCCAGGAAACCTGGGGACACTCTTTACCAGTTAACTAGCAAAAAAGCCAGAAATGGAGCTGTGGCTCAAATGGTAGAGCACCAGCCTTGGAAGTAAGCAAAAGGTTCACAGTCTAGAGATCTTATTAAACCCCCAAGAACTAAGGCAAGCAGGATAGGGAGTGTGGCTCAAGTGGTGGAGTATCTGCCTAGAAAGTACAAAACCCCAAATTCAAATCACACTGAGACCAAAAAGAAGTTTTAATATTAAAAAATAGATGAACTGAGGACAATGTGCCTGGGTATGTTAAATATTTTATGTTTTATTGATAACCGCAAGAAGAAAAAGCAAAAAAACTCTCTGCTGAAAGGTGCACATGGGAAAGGATTTTCTAAAGGGAGTGGAAACACCCATTCTCCCTCATGGAGGAGGCCATGGGACCAGGCCCTAGCGCCTCCGCCCCGCCCCACTTCACCAGGAGGCCAATCCGCAAGACCAGCCTAGAGCAGCCTATTCATCTGGCAGATGGACGGCTGGAGAGGCTTTCTTTCCAGGCACACCCGACACTGAGGACTCAGTACGGGCAGTCTGCGTCTGAGTGGGTAGTTTGGCTCTCCAGGGCACAGCCACGCAGTGCCAGCCTGAGGGACTTGCCACCAGCAGTGTGGTGTCCCTGTTATGAAGTCCTTGAGCAGAACAACAGGCCAAAGAGGCCTTGGAGGGTGGGGCCTGCTGGCCAGGACAGAAACCACAGAGGGTGGTCACAAAAAGGGCGAAGACTGAGAGCCCACACAGCCAGCCTCCGCGTGGCAATCTTGGCGGCCTCTGGACAGGACAAGGAGCCAGGAGCGGTAGCAGGACGTCCGTGCCCCTCCCACGGACACGGGTCCTGTCACACAGTCCTCTGGCTCTCAGGATGAATCCAAAATGGGCTGTGGGTGGGACCGGGCCATAATTCTCTACCCTCAGGCAGCGTGAACGCTGTGGATTGGAAGGCTTTATATTTTTGAAGGGACTGTGACAGTTCATAGCAAATTCTCAAGTTAGAGTAGGGTGGGGCTGGATTTAAGTCTTTCCTTGGCCTTTGAAAAATCGAGAGCCTTCCACAATTACGTGGGCATACAGCCGGGGCGCCTCTCATCCCCGGGTGACGAGGCAGAGCTGGTGGCTCAGCTCCAAGGACACATGCGGCACTTCAGTGGTCATGCTTATGTGGCTCCCTCTTGGCCAGATGTAGGCGTCCCTCCCCTGGGAGCTCAGGGGAGCCAGTGGGTGCCCGTCTTCTGCGCCCATCACCCCGCCAGGGTGGCCTGGCACGCCCAGCCCGCATCAGCAGTGAGGCCTCATCTTCTAGCTCACAAACTCCAGCCATGCGACTTCCCTTGGCCCCACAAGCATCCCGGCCCTGGCCCTCACCGCTCGCAGGCCCCACGGCATGTAAAACAGGATGTCGTCCACGGGAGCCTGAGGGGGCCTCTGGGGGCCAGCCCCAACTTCCGCCCAGCTCAGATCCTCAGCTCCCAGGAGTCCAGCTCAGGCCTGTCCCCAGGCAGAGCACAGCTGCGCAGGGTTGCAGCCTTATCTGTATGGCTCGCGCCAATTCCAGTGCCCAGCAGAGCTCCAGAGCTCACTGCACACATGGATAGTGTGGCAGATGCCACACATTCTGTCCACGGGGACCCTGGTCCTCACCTGGATGCCGGCGTGGCTGCACAGGTAGAAATCAAACTCTGTCGGGTGGGTGATTTTTGTGTCCACCGTGGTGCCTGCTGGAATGTTCCCACTCTTCCCAACCTGCAGCAACACAGCAGCCTCGTCAGATGTGGTAGGTGGGTGGGCAGCACGGGCGTGGCGGGTGGCGGTGGCGGGCACCACAGCGAGCGCCGCCTGTCCTCAGCTGGCCCGTGTGAGCTTTCAAAATGTGTTAATGCATTCGCTCAGCCGGGCAGTGCTAAAACAAAACCGAGTACCGACAACAGAAAAAACCCGCAAACTGCCATTTGGGCTATTGTTCCCATTTCAGGCTGCATGAGTTAAAGTGTAGTTTAATTCAGGACCCACAAGATTTTATGAGGTTTTGGTGATCACCGGGGCTATTTTGATCTGAAGCCAAGATGGAAACTGCCAGCCACACACAGGGCGGGGGTCTTCCCTCCTCTGATTAGGCCCCAGCACGCTCTCCCGGCAATGGAGGCGGGAGGCGGGAGGCAGGAGCCGGGCCACAGAGGGCCACAGATGTCCGCATTAGAGCCTCAGTGGTGCCAGAGGCTTCTGGAGGACAGGCGGTTTTAGAGCTCTCAAAATCAGGTGGGGGAGAAGTAGTTACTAAACCAGGTAACTATGCAATGGCTCCGCCCCCACCCCAAGCCAGCCACGCCCTAGAGAGCTTTAGTTGTAAATGGCTTTAGACACCACACAAAAGACAGCCCCACTACCTCGTGCATCTTTACATTAAGTTCTTTCCAATTTTACTTGACTCTCACGTGTCTAAGAAGGACTCAAGAATTTAGAAACTGTGGCACCTTTGTATGTATCCTAGATCCATCCTACCCTGTCTGCACAGACTTAACACTCCACACACAAGTTAGTGGAGCTTCTCACCCGTGTAAGTGTGAAATGGTCCCAAACTGGGAACATTTCAAATGCCCACATGAAGACACAGGGAAGATTCTACACCTGACCCCCGTGACAGGTGACAGAGAAAACACAGGTAAACAGAAAGACTGTGCACATGAATGACCTAATGTTTAGACCTCATTATGCACATGCAAACGCTAAAAAAATGAAAGTACACACTACGAGTATTGGATTGGCTCAGAAATTTTATATATATGTATAACACAAATGTATATATATTATACATATATATAACATACATATATATAACATATATATGTTATATATATATATGTATATCACAAACCAGCTACTGGCTGGTTTTACATAATGTTACAATTTTTAGACATGTCCATGATACAGCTCATTAGTATTCCTTTGCTGTGTTGAATATTAATATGTGAACACAGTCATCATGTCTTGTGCTGTTGGATGGATACATCTTAATTTTTTTCTCATACTGCTAACAGTATAGCCATCAAATATTATTATAGCAAGCACTTATTTTAGTATAACAGAGTTAGAGGAGGGAGAAATGGAGATGAGAAACATTTCCTGCTCCCCACACAGGGAGTGGGAATGAAAGACTCCCACAAATGATTCCATTCACAGCTTCTTGTGTTCAGACCCATGCGTTTCTTTCTTGCAGTTACACATCCAGAATTGCCACCTGGTTATCATCTGTACTCCCTTCCACAGCACACACCAGCTTCTGCGGGGACGATGCCAGGACCGGCCCGTGTTGTGTTAGCTCTCAGGACCTCCTGCTCCCGCCTGGAGGTGGGGCAGAGGCCAGCTCCGCCCCTGAGCACGAGCCCGACAGGTGGGGCTCGCATGCCTGCGGGCAAACACACACGAGTTCATATTCTCTGTCCCTTGCAGCTTTGGGGACACGGCTCTCAAGATGAGCAAGCAACTTCCCCTCGTTCCCTGCAGGCTGTAGGGCTGTCAAGCTGGTTGTGCAGCGCTCTGGACACCAAACACTGGGACTGGAGGAGCTGATGACAATGAGTGGATTTATCTTCTTGAGCTGACTTTAGGAATATATAATTCCGCAAACACCAATACCCGTTCTTGAGTGTCCAGATAGACGCACATCCCATGACTGCACGTTCTGTCTTCTCTGCAGCTGTGGCTCCTTTCCTGCTCCCAGTACGGGTGTGGTATACTCTTGCTTGCAGCTGGGTCTACAAGAGCCCCTTGGTAGCCATGGTTTCCTGGCTCCAAGGAGAACCACCATGGAGTTGCTCAGAGCCTAGTGTTGCCAGGGGATGCTCCTCCCATTCACCTGCTTCCTCTACACATGGAGCCTTCCAGCCCGGCTTGATGCTCACCGTCACTTCACTTAGGCGCAAGCCTTTTTACCTTGCTCTTTGGGAGGCAGGCTCTCACAGAATGAAGAGCAACACTGTGCACATTGCAGGACTAAGTACAACGGGCCACCCACTCCTGCTCAGCTGACCAACTGCACCGCCATCCACATGTGGAAATTAAATTTCTTTGGATTAAATAAATTAGTATTGGGGCTGGGAAGGTGGCTCAGTGGTATAATGCTTAACTCACATGCATGAGGCCCTGGGTTTGATTTCTCAGCACCACATAAAACAGAAAAAGCCAGAAATGGCGCTGTGGCTCAAGTGGTAGAGCGCTAGCCTTGAGCTGAAGAGCTGAGGGACAGCGCCCAGGCCCAGAGTTCAAGCCCCATGACTGACTAAATAAATATTATTCCTTTTTGACATCATTTGGTCAAAACCCCATATAATGAAGGAGTCTTATTGTATTTTCAAGCATGTTTGATTTTCATCTCCTCACTGTACCCTCATTTTCTATTTCCACTGCTGTCCAATCTGGGGAGTGGTCTGGGGTACAGGTGTGTGGGGCAGGCAGAGGTGAGCCGGGCACTGCAGCTTCCCCTCTACGCTCTGGGCGGAGGCTGCCTTCCCCTTCCCGCCTGTCTTCCCAGGCTGCCAGGCCCTACTTTACAGACCGCGGGGTTTTGTTAGTGTGAGGTGCTCGTGAACATTCTTCAGTGTTTGCTGGCTGCGAGTGCTCCCCCATTTCCATGGTCATGACATGACACGTCCAGTGCTTCACACTGAAAAGCTGAAAGCTGTGCTCTTGAGCTTCACGTTCACTGCTGACTAGAATGTGGTTGTGTCTGGCTCTGAGTACCATTCACCCAGGCCAGGACCCGAGCTGGAACCCTGGGGGCTCCACGGCGCACAGCTGTTGGGCGGCTGGTTCACTCTTCCAGTGTTCGGAGCTCGCTCTTTTCACCTGCTTCAATCGCTCACATGTCGGTGTACCATCACCCTCTTTGATAGTAGGGCTTCTCAATGTCTCTTTGAAAGCTGCTCAGCCTTTGCCTTTTCTCCCCCGTTGAATGTTAGCGTAACGCTAGCTGGCCAGCTGGCCGTGTGGCTTCAGGACCGCCCCCCCCCCCCCCCCCCCCCCCCCGGCTGCGGCCTCATGCTGGCCAGCTCCTTCCTCTAGCCGTGGAGCCCTTGTGGCCCTCGGAGGGAGGGAGCACGGCGTGTTCCTCAGTGTGCAGCTGCAGGCCATGCTCTTGGCCTGTTGGGTGCAGAGCTGTGGCGGTGGCTGGCTGAGCCTAGGGCCCTCCAGGATGTGCAACCATTGCCAGGTGGGCCAGCTCCACCATTTGGCTGGCTCCTTCTCAGAGCTCTCTCCCAAGGAGTGACAGCTCATGCCTAGGCTGTCCCAAGTCTGCAGATTGACTAAGACTTCTCCCTGCCTGAGTCCCCGTCACGCCCCTCGGAGGACAGGCGCCATGAAAGCCAGGCCAGAGGCAGCCTGCAGGGAGGCTGAGCCTCACCGGGCACTCACCCGCTCGTTCTTGTCAGTGCAGAAGAGCCGCGTGTGGTGCCTCTTCTGCACCACGATGAACGTGATCCCCGGCTGGTAGTCCTTCTCCAGCTTGATGCAGGCCTCGCGGATGGCCAGCAACTCATGGTGGAGGACCTATGAGGGAGGGAGAGCAGGAGGACCGGGCTGAGGCGCCTCGTGCTAAAGATGAACCCCCAACAATGTGTCCCACTAGCCGACACAGGCTAGACAGTTCCGTTCCGCGGGCACGTCACTGGTGTGCAACCTTCCCTCTGGAGCTCACGTTCTCATGACAGCGCCACATCCCCCGGGGCCCGTTAGAAAGTGCAGGACAAGTGCTTGGCACAGCATTAGAACCTTGTCTCTCCACAGCGGGGAAACGGTGCCCGTGCCCCTCAGAGTGATGAGGCACTACCGGACACGTTAGCCCCTTGCTAGCCTTGTTTGTCTGTTATGAAGAGGAAGGTAAGATCTGATAGAAAACTCTCTGGAGTTGGATTTGAGTTCAAATCGGTCTCTGCCATCACATAGCGCGATATAACCTGGGAGGACCATGAACTGACCTCCAATTCCTTCACTTGAAGGGCGAGCCTCAAGTCGCGTGAGGCAGACACCCGTTACTTATCTGCGGGGGGTACTGGGGCTCAAAGCCCTTCTTCAGCAGGCACTGTACCACTTCAGCCAAAGGTCAGCCTCCGACTGTAATCCTCCTTCCTACGGTGTACCATATGGCCAGCTTGTGTTGTTGAGAGGAATGGTCTTGCTAACTTTTAGCCAAGCCCTCCTGAAGCGGAAGTCCTCCCAATCTTTGCCTCCTAGTAGCTGAGATTACAGGATTGGGCCACTTTAGGTTTTAGCTGTTACTTGCCCGGGCTGGCCTCACACTCCTGGACTCAATTGCTTGTCCTACTAGAGCCTCCTGAGTAGCAAGTCACAAACAAAAACCGTGCTAAAATGTTTCGGAAACACCTGGCATTCTGGAGGCGGAAAACTCAGTCACAGGGATTCTGGGAGATGATGTGTTTACCGGGGTGCCAGTGGAGGAGGCAGGAAGGAGGGCTGGGGTGCAGAGAGCCATGAGCCCAGCAACAAACAGAGGCTGGGCATAAGAGGCCGTACAGGGGAGGAGCGGGGCGCGGCTCCTGTGGCGCGGAGTTGAGGCTCCCAGGGGATCTCGTCACCCAGGGCCGAGAAACCAAGTGCTCCATGTTGCGCCGTGGAATTTTTGCCAGCACCAGGCCTCTCCCCACCCCCCCCACTTATTTTCTGCCTTCGCCGTGACCACATCTCAGCCAGCCACCTGCTGCAGGCACAACGGATGCCACCCAACACGCTATGGGTCCAACCAGTGCCAGGGCTGTATGGTCTCTGTGAGTCCGCACCCCAACTGGCCTTCCACAGGGTGACAGCCGCAGTGGGAGGAGAGCGGCTGCATCCATCCTTGCATCAGCAACAGGGAAATGACCCCACAGAGACCAGGTGTGTCGGACGAGGCACTGGTATGTGTGCACGCGCGTGCGTACGCACGGGGGTGTGCAGGTGCGACGGCCCTGCAGCATCCAGGCAGGACAGCCTACCTGCTGGAACTGGCCCTCGGAGACACCGTCACGGTAGAAGATGATGCGGGTGGGCTTGAAGCGTGTAGACTTGTAGAACTGGATGAGCAGCTCGCGCACCATGGCTGCCAGGTCCTGGATGATCTCCTGCCGGTGCTGCTGCACGCGCACCGTGGCACAGTAGCGGTTGGGGTGTGCGTCCATGCTGCCCACAACCTGCGGAGAAAAGCAATGAGCCCAGGACAAGGGCTCCCGGGCTGCCTTCTGCCTTCTTCCGCCGGCAGGTGAGCAGAGCTTCTCAGAGGTCTAGCCCAGCAAAGGCCAACACCACTCGTGACTTTCTTTGGGTGTGTGAAGCAAGGGTTCCTAAGTACATCCTAAAGAACCGAAGTCATGCTGAGGAACGCAAGGAAAGCAGACCGGTTTTCTACATGCTCCGCTGCAGACAGCAGCCTCTCATCCAGCCAAAGGAAGCTACGGGACAGGCTGTAGCTCAAGACCAAATGGTTTTCCAACTCAACACACATCATCTCATGTCTTTGGTACCCAGGAAGGGCAGGGCCACTGATGGCAGGCCGCAGCTAAGGGTCAGGGTGACAGTGTGAGCACAGCGCGGCTGGGAGCCCTGCACGGAGGCCCGAGTCGCTGCTTGTGGGGAACGCGCTGCCGGAAATGCCCCGTGCCCCCAGCTCGCCCTTCTGGGGCAACCACTTCTCTCTCAATCTAAGTAAAAATAAGCAGCCTGAAAGGCTGTCAACAGAAAAACACTGACTTAAACAGAAGCCCCTTGTGATGGGGAGCTGTGGGCGCCGGAAGGACAGACTCTGCTCTCAAGGATTCGATGAGCACTATCTGAGCCTCCTGTGCCAGAGCCGCACCTTCCTTACACTCATCTGATCTGTCCAGAAGGAAGCTATCGGGGACCAGGGGAGGCCAGGCCAGAACCTGCCAAGCCAAGCAGCCGGGACCCCATGCCGGAGCCCACTTCCTCCTCTGTAAGCCAGAGCACAGGGATGGCAGGGAGGAAGGAAAGGGCCGGGAACGCAGCTCACACCAGGGTGTGGACACTGTGACTAAGGCCACACAAGGAGTGCGGCACGCTTGAAAGGCATGCGAGTGTACAGGGCACACGTGGAGGCTTTGTCTCGCCAGGGCGTTCACCACGCTGGCTGGATGGCGTGGGTATCTGATTGGGCCTCGCCACACTGGCTTCCCCAATGATCACAGGTGAGCAGGAGAAAACGCACAATGGCAGAGTGGCGGCGGCAGCCGTCTCCAGGCTGTGCGGGGTTCAGGGTCGAGGCTGGGGCTTCCCTCACTCAGGGTGCTGGGGTTACCATACCCCAAGGCCTACACACCCCACGGGGCCTTTGATTCCAGTTCTCAACCTGGGCTTTCTCTAAGATCCTTCTCCCTGGGAGGCCAAAGCATCTCAGGAGGTTTCAGATGAACGAGAACGAAAACCACCCTTGCACTCAGTGTTCCCAGCCACAGAGCTGGTGTCTCTGGGAAACGCGCTCTTCATTCCAAACACGGGTTTGGCTCAGCCCTTTTACATCCACCCCGTGTGGCCACAGTGCCGAGCACCTCCTGCTGAGCCGGGAGCCATCCCGCTCCTCTGTGAAGCCCTGAGCCCCGGGGTGCCGGGGGCAGGACCCAAGCTGGCAGAGACCAGCACCCCTGAGAGCCCTTCATAGCTTGCCAGCACCCTCCCAACACTGACTTGCCCCCAGAACCTCCCCCATGCCCTTCAGAAAGACTCCCTGCCGAGGCCGCAGAGGGCCTGGAGGAAAGCGCTGGCACTCACGGCGGCGATGGACGGCTTCTTCCCGTCCCCAGCAGGCGGGTGGGTGACATCGGCTCCGAGAAAGATCACAGGCTGCTGGAACACAGGAGGCCTGCAGGGAGGCAGGAAGAGGGGGCTGAGGCGGGAGACCTGGCACAGGGACCTGGGACCCACACTGCCTGTCTCTCCAGCTGGTACAAATGGGCAGTGCAGCTTTGTAACACAACACAACGGTCCACCAGAAAACCTCCCAGAAGCAACTCAGTCCAAGGATGTGCCACAGAACAGCCCAGGACAGAGGGAGAGGAGCAGAACGCCCCCCCACAAGACTGACGAGGCCATGGTGCCAGGGATGGGGACCAGGCACGGAGGGCCCAGCACCCCACACCTCTACCTCCCTGCAGGCCCGGTATCTCCTCTCGCCCTCCAGCCACTTGCTCTGAGTTAGGAAGGGGCTGCGAGGAGGCTGCATAGCATCATTCCCTCTCTTTCCCCCCTTCCTCAGGCCGCTGCCTTCCCTGTCAGCCTCCAGGTGCTACTTCACGCCACTGGAGAACATTAGACACGGCCGTGTTCTCCCTGAGGCCAGTGTGCAGTGCAGGCAGAGTGGGGCAGTGACCCTGACCCCGATGATCTCAATGCACTCACGCGAGGGCTCTGCCCCTCCGCAGCGTCAGCCCTGTGCCACGGGCTCTGCTCCAGGAACCCCAAAGCCGCTTCCCTGGACACCTGGAGTCTGACCACATGCTACCTTCTAGAAAGACCCTCCAGCCTACATGGAGCCCAGCCCCTCACCTCGTGAGTTCACCCTCCCACCAAGGGGACACAGATCACGTGGACATCAGGCAAGCGCTTGATAAACACAAGAGCAGCACCGGGCTCCCCATCTCTGTGGGCCCTCAATCGTGGCCACAGGCTTGTGTGGGGGGACCCAGCCCCCCACAGACCTCACCATGCCACCGACTCCTGTCGGCTCGATGGCTCTGCCCGGCCAGTGGCCGTGCTCGGCCCTGGGTCAGGAGTAAACCCCAGGCCCCCTCTGCTCCAGGGTGTCCAGGATGGCGCTCGGCCCACATCCATTGCACAGCGCCCCTCACCCACCGCGGCGGGGCTCCCTCACCTGCCCTGGGGCAGCAGGATGTTGTTGACGCCCCCCAGCTTGACGTTGATCTTCAAGCAGAGGTTGGACAGCGTCTGCGGCGTGGTTCGCTGCACGTTCTTCATCTGCACGCACTGCGTGGCCATGCCCAACACCGTGTCTCCCACACGCTTGACTTCGGCTGTGGGGTTTCAAGGGGCATACGCTGCAGCGCCCGCAGGAGCCCGGCCCTGCCTGACCGCAGCACAGTGAGACGCTGCTGACGGACAGACGGAGGGTGGCTGGGCGCTGGCCGTGTGGTTCCGGCACCACTGTGCCCTACACAGGGAGGGCGGGAGGCTCCCCTCGCCCCTCCAGTTGGTGCCTTAAAGCCATTTAAAATGTGGCCCAGGCTGGGCGCTGGTGGCTCACGCCTGTAATCCTAGCCACTCAGGAGGCTGAGATCTGAGGATGGCAGTTCAAAGCCAGCCCAGGCAAGAGAGACCGTGAGACTCCTATCTCCAATAAACCACCAGAAAACCGGAAGTGGCGCTGTAGCTCAAGTGGTAGAGCGCTCGCCTTGAGCTGAAGAGCTGAGGGACAGCGCCCAAGCCCAGAGTTCAAGCCCCACGACCGACAAAAATAAATAAATAAAAATAAAATGCGGCCCAGGCCCAGGGCGGGCGGGCAGAAGCCAGAGCCTGGCATTCCTGGGCAGGAATGCCACCTCCTGTCACAGAACATGGCTGGGTGGATAAAAATAAAAACACCAGCTCCTCAGAGGCCTTGGCAAAGGCGGCGTGACATCAAAGTGCCTCTGGGCCCACTGACCCTGCAGCTCTGTTCCCGGGCAACACTGGCACCTTCCCCTTCCTTGCTTGGAGGCTAAAGTGGGAGTTGTGAGTAGGACTTGGGGCTCCAGGGGCCTGCAGAGCGCCTCTGGCCAGTGGGGAATCGGGGATCATCGGAATCGTTCCGGCTGCACCTACCAAGCAGGAGCTGCTTCCATCTGCTCCCCAGCTCCCTCCCCGCTCCCCAGGTTCTCCCGCCAAAGCCCCTGGGCAGGAGCCTCACCCCTCCCACGGGAGGGTTGAACTTCCTTTGAACATCCTCTGGCAGGATGTGAGGGACCTCGATGCATGCACCCAGGGTGATCTTCACCCACCACCCACCACATCACATCCCAGCTCTGCCCCCCCCCCCGCCCCTCCAAGCCCAGCTCTGTGGCCTCAGACAAGAAGCTGACCTAAGGTATCAGAACTCCCCTTCTTTCAGCCTCATGAGAAGCTTAGGCTGCGCCCCACACCCACGGAGCGCCCCGGCTCTGAAGCCTACCGTAAACAGGGGTCTTGCCAGGCAGGATGACAACCACGAGCTGCAGGCCGGCATAGGTGTTCTTCAGGTGACGGAACATGGGCTCCACGCTGTCCGCACCCTGGGCGTACTTGCAGAAGCAGGGCTGGCCCTGGATGGGCATCCCTGCGTCTCTTGAGATCTTTCTGAGCTGCTCGGTGAAGGATCTGAAGGAGAAGGTCCGCTTCACTAACAGGCACAGCCAAGTGACAACAAATGCCCAGTGCCACCACGGCCCTAAGAAATGGCACCCACCAACGAGGCCGGAAGCGTGTCTACAGAGGGCAGATGTAAGGTGCCTTCTTTCTTTTGGGGAGACAGGCTCTTGCAAAGTAGACGGGCTGGCTCTGAACTTTCATTTCAATCCTCCCGCCTCAGCCCCTAACGTGCTGGCATGATCATCGCGGGCCACCACACCAAGTCCCAGACAAAGCCAGAAACCCAAGTCCCAGCTCGTGACTAGCATAAGTTAAGTGGGGTGAAGAGACTACAATCCACCCCTCCCACAAGCCAGCGAGGTGATAGAAAACAGCCTCAGATCTCAGTTCTCTTACCCTATGGCCTCTGGTGTGGCTAAGATTACAGAAAGGAACCACTACACCTTGTTTCCTGAGGTGGGATCTTGCTAACTTTTTGCCAGGATTGGCCTCAAACTGAAACCTTCCTAATTTTCAACTCCGAAGTACCTGAGACTCAGCTTCTGCCTATACTTTCCAACTTCCCGCACAGGGGCTGTACTGCTCATCTGCAGTCCATACCACTTGGAATCTCAGTTCCCGAGAACCACAACTCAGGTGACCTCAACCCTGGACCAGTCTAACCCAGACAGGAGCTCTTGGTCAGGCAATGACTGACAATCTCCCACATCAGAACCCAGGTGACAGCCCCACCCCACCAGGTGGACCTTCTTGTTAGTCACCAATCCCTGCCTGTCCAGCAGGGCGAACACTGGGGTGTCTGGAAGCGGGCTTACTTAAGATGGACTTCGGTGCACTGGCGCTGGGGTGCAAAGCAGGCGATGGCCCACACCTTGATCTCAATGCCTGTGTGGAACTGCTTGTTCCTCATGTCCCACACGCCCTGCACAGGGGTGGCGATCGCTTTGTTCTGCAAACAGCACGAAGTTGAGAATGAGCAACAAGTGAGAACAAGTGGGAAACAGGGGCCCGGTCAGTTTTGCTTTGACAGTGCTGGAGCTCGATCATGACCGTGCTGCCGTGCCCCTTACCAGCCTGCACGGGAAAAGGGAGAGAGATGATGCATGGAGGAGAGTTCCTGCGGCATCAGAATTCTCTCCCCAGGGCGCCCAAGGAGGCTAGGTGAGCTAGGACCTCCCTCTGCATGTGTCTGCACACCCACTGTGCGCACACGCACGTGCACACACACACCAACCATCCCACTGCCCTCCCTCCCGTCCATCCTTCCCCTTTCCAATGTCAGTCTACTGTCTGTCCGTGCATGACCGAACCCTTCTGCTTGGCCACTGTGCCAGGCACAGAAGCCTCTCCATTTCCAAGAGAAATCTCAAGCCACACATCTGCCGAAAGAAAGACGCCATGAAATCTGACCACCTTCATGTGGCTCTCCAGGAGGGGCCACCTAGAGGAGCAAAGCTGTTGTCCTAGACCTGCATGGGTCACTACAGAACACAGACTTGCCAGAGTTGGTGTCTTACCAGCCTGTCACACACATGGCCTCCCAGGAGCCCCTCACAAGCCGGGTGTGGCCAAGTACAGCAAGCCTGGCGCTGGGCTGCGAGTGCACCACAGGGCAGCACTCTCCCCATGCGGTGTCTCAGTCCCACCTGCCTGGAGCTGGGACAATGAAACGTGTCTCCAGACGCTGCCAGGCACCCCCGGGGCAAAGCCACCCGGTTAAGCCTCTGCTGCCCATGGTGCTTCATTTTTCCACTGAGAGTGCTCCCAGTGACAGGGGACAAGGCGTAGGACAGGTTGGAGGGAGGGGGTGTTTCCGCCAATAAAATGCTGCAGAAATGCTTTGCACCTCTACCCATTCCCATTCAATACATAGAACCGCAGCCTTGGATTCAAACTCAGCGTTCAAACACAAGCATGCATTGTGTAAGAGAAAAAAAAAAGTAGAATACATTGCTACAGGTCTCAGGACTGGGGTGGAACGGCAGCAGGCTGGGGAAGGGACGAAGGCCGGTAGAGCCTTCTCCAGCACCAGCTGCTGATTAGTCTATGCCTCAGGAGCCCAGGCCCCAGGAAGAGGCCCTGGCTCCCAGGACTGCCAGCCACACTGGTCCCCAAGGAACTCAGAGTTCTGCTCCCAGAGGGAATAAGAGCATTGCAGTTGTAGGGGTCAGGGGCCAGGACTCCGAGTCACACATAAAGACTAGAAGTTGAGTGTTACACCCATCACCGGAGCGCTGCAGAGCCGGGGCAGGTTCTCAGCCAGCCCGTGCCATGTAAAAAGACTGTCTCAAAAAGAAACAAAAAACTCTAACTTGGCTTGCTACCAAGTACCCGCAAAGCTTTCTCAGAAAGTTAAACACCAGGAAAACAGGATAAAACTCTAGAAAATAGCTCAGCTCTGGTAGAGAACTTAGCACAGGAAGAAAAGCACCTTGATGGGAAAGAGTAGTGTTTTGAAAACATTCAAAGTAATTCCAGTGTCTTTCCAAAAATACAGCATGGCCAAGTCTTCATGAAATCTCAGGCCTCAAAGGTGCCATCCAGCCAGGGGCCCAGGGGCTGAGCCCTGGAGGACCTTGGTTAGAAGCCAGCCCAGGCAGCAACGCCATCTCCAGTTAACCAGCAAAATGCCAAGTGGCTCAAGTGATAGAGCAGCCATGAGCAAGCAAGCTGAGGGGGAGTGCAAGGCCCCGAGTTCAAACCCTAGCACCATGAAAGAAGGAAGAAAGGAAGAACGCAAGCAAGAAGGCAGGCACAACTTGGAGCAGAAGGAATCCTGGACCGACGGTCTGTCTGCACTGCAGTTACCAACAAGGAACAGAAGGAGCTGACTGCCGTCCCACCAGTGTCAGGCAGGCTCACCTGCCCCCACGCCACACCTACCCTGCCCCCATACAGGATGGAGGGTGGCTGCAGGACCCTCCCCGTCACATCTGTCATCTCATCTTTGACCATGATTCCAAATTCACGGACATAGGGGTCGGTGTTGAAGCTTGCACTTCGCATCTTGAAAAGGGAAAAAGAGAGAAGGTGGGGTCAGATGGGGTAGGGCCCTCTGTCCACTCCAGCATCCGGTCTGCCCCACCCCATGACTGACCCCCCAAGAACACAGTGCTTACCAATTTACTGATCTCCTCCTGCCGATCGGGGGCCGATCTGGCCGTTGCTCTGATCATGGTTGAGGTCTGATTGTCTGTTAACTTTTTTATACATCTCTGTCCCGCCACTATGTTACAGACCTACGAGAGGACACAGTCATCACCTGCTGGGGAGCCAATGGGGGATGGAATGGGGGAGGGGGAGGGGGAGGGGAGGAGACAAGGGAAGCAGGCTGCCCAAGGCCTTCTGGCTCTCTGTGGAAGGCCCTCTACCCGAGTCAGCGCGACCCAAAACCGCACAGCCTGGCACCAGTTTGCCAGAGGAGCAGGGGTCCCACCTGAGAGCTCTGGCTCTCCCCAGACCTCAGTGGATGCTAGCGTGAAATGCGCATGATCCAGGCTGCCCAAAGAGCAGCCAGTGCAAAACAAAGGCCCTCCTGGGACCCCCAGAAAGTGACCCTTGAGGAAAGAGTTAAAACACACTGCTTTCAATCATGATTCTCCTGGTTACTTCACCGGCCTACCATCCAGCCTGCCCTGTTCTCCTGCCCAGTGAGGAGAGGGCTGTCAGGGGTGAGGGCGGTGCTCGGCCACTTGCCTCCAAGGGAAGGTAGGTGTGTTTCTGCTCCTGCCCGACTTGTAAACATGGGAGGTGGGGGTAGCGCAGAACCAGCTTGTGCCTGTCCTTGAAGTACTGGGCCACCGTGCACTCCACCGTCTGCCCGCTCTCCTGCTGCAGCGGGAACCTGGCGGAGAGGGAGGCAGAGTGTTGACAGCAATGTCCCTGCATCTGGAGAATGAGCCCGGGAGCCGCACACAGCCTGGGGGCTGCCTATGTACCCATTCTGCCTGCCGGGCTGACCTGTGGAAAACACTGGAAACCAAGTCCTGACCGGCAAACGGCAGGGCCCTCCACTCGCACTGCCCCTAACCTGTAGGTCACAGACAAGTGACCATCACACACTTCCCTAACACCTACAATCTAGAGAGAACTCAGGATAATGAAGACGAATCTAGAAAAGCCACCGTGGCGCTGAGGCACTGCACCTAGGACTGTGGTGCCCAGCGGAAGTGCCTGGGGGAAGTGAGATCTGAGGCAGGACCAGCTTGGGAGCACCCACACTGCTCCCGGGGGGGAGCCATGGCTTCTATGCATGGTAAGAGCGGGTGCAGGCTCAGGAAGGCAGGCCTCCAGCTGGGGACAGGCCACACAGCCCGGCCTTTCCTGCTCTGTTTGGACTATCAAGGGATGGTTGCCTCAGTCCAGGGAAAGGAGGTGACGGGCACACACCTCACCAGTCTCAGCCTGCTGCCAAATAAGGCCCAGCCACCTTGGGAGTGCCGCAATTGTCCATGTAAGCAACCACGGGTAGAGCACTTTCTCTACAGAGCCACAGTCAACAGATGACAATATGGACTGGGACACCAAATGGCTCTTTTTACTTTTTTGTCGGTCGTGGGGCCTGACCTCTGGGTATGGCGCTGTCCCTCAGCTCTTCAGCTCAAGGCTAGCGCTCTACCACTTGAGCCACAGGGCCACTTCCAGCGTTTTCTGCTTATGTGGTACTGAGGAATGGAACCCAGGGCCTCAGGCATGCAAGGCAAGCACTCTACCACTGAGCCACCTTCCCAGCCCACCAAACGGTTCTTGCAGTGGAGAAACACACATGGGCCTCCAGCATGGCAGTGGGGGCTGGTCCAGGCCTGGCCGAGGCCCAGTCCTGCATGAGACACTGCAGAGGAGCTTGGGGACCCCCGAGGCCTGAGCTGGGGCTCTGGGTCCCGTGTGGGAAAGGAATGGAGAGCCGTCTTACGTCTGGTGGCTGGCAGGGCGCCGGGTGACGTTGCAGACGCGGTACTTCCTCTTCATCTGCCCACAGTGCGTGATCTCCACCTTTAGACCTGTGAGGCAAGCAGCAGGTGTCAGCCCCCACTTCCTGCTCTGTGTCAGAGGCAAGGCTCAGGACCGCAGCGACACACCAGTTCTGAGGGGCACGGAGCCAAGAGGACACCCAGGCTAGGTCTACCTTGCCCTCCACAACATCTCCTGCCCGTCAGAGCCCCGGTGTGGGATGCAGTGTGCAGATCCATAGCTCCGCCCCAAGGGCGGGGCCTGGGCTCCCCACAGGCCATCTCCATAACTCAGGCTGCTTTCTGTTAGACAGCCAAAACCAGTGTTATGTTGCCCACTGAAGGAGCAGCCTGGAAACCCGGGGTCTGAAATGGCTGAGATGAAGGCCAGGCTGAATGGGGCCGTACCAGTGTAAGGGGCATGGGCCTTGGGAGTGGGCAGCAGGTCACCACACTGCTGGGCCAAGGGCATATCTACTCCTCCCGTCTGAGCTGCACCCAAACACCACTGAAGTCACCACTCCTGCTGTTCCCACTGCGCCTCACTTCCGTCACCTCCCCCCAGGCCCCTTCCGTCCACCACCAACACCCCTCAACAAGCCAAGAGAGGCTCAGGGGGACTGCCCAGCCCACAATGCCTCTTAGCTGGTGTGTCATTACCTTTAATTTCTTTGGTAAACTTTACCCTTTGGGAATCTGTCAGAGGTTTTTGTTGTTCTTCAATACTTTTAAAATCCAAAACTTCACAAACAAACTCAATCACCGGCTGTGCCTTGTAAAAAGCCGTGGCCGACACTGCAGGCAGGAACAGAAAGAAGCAAAGATACAACTTCAGTGGTAGGTAGCACTCGGAAGAGGACAGAGAGCCTGACAGATGTGGAGAGGCTTCCGCAGGCCAGTGTCCGGGCAGAGGACACACAGCCTCCCCTCCTCTGAGCTCATCCTCCAGTCGTGGGTGTTTTGATTTTCATTGATGCCAGTGCTGGGGCTTTGCATTCAGGGCCTTAGTGCTTTCCCCGAGCTTTTAAAAAGTTCATGACTAGCGCTATACCACTTGAGCCATAGTTCCACTCGCAGCTTTTTTGGTAGGGCATTGGAGTTAAGTGTCTCATGGGCTTTTCTGCTTCCAACTGCTTCCCTCTCTCAGCCTTCCGAGTAGCTGGGATTACAGGCGTTAGCCACTGGTGCCTGGTTTCATCCTCTAGTCTTTGAGGTGAGAAAGCCCACATCTCACACCCAATGCCCAACAAGATGCTGAGCCAGGGGGATGTCCACATTCCTGTGCCAGAGCGTAAGGCGTTGGCTGAATCGAAAGATGAACTCACTTTCTAACCTATCTCAACAGATCCCTACAGTGCAATCCTCAGACTTGAGAGTTTCTCCTAACCATCTTCTGCACAGATTTCTGAATTCCGACCTTTTGTGTGGCTGTTTAGGAATAGACGCCTATCTGAGCAAAATCCACCATCTAGGCCTTGATAGAATTATTTGAAAATAAGTAACTCTTCGTTGGTACTGGTGCCTCACATCACTAATCCTAGCTGCTCAGGATCTGAGGCTCACAGTTGAAAGCCAGCCTGAACAGGAAAGTCTGTGAAACTCATCTCCAATTAATCACCAAAAAACTGGAAGTGGAGCTGTGGCTCAAGTGGTAGAGCACTATTGTTGAGCAAGAAAAACTTGGGCAGCTGGGCGCTGGTGGCTCACGCCTGTAATCCTAGCTACTCAGGAAGCTGAGATCTGAGGATCGCGGTTCAAAGCCAGCCCGGGCAGGAGAGACCGTGAGACTCCTATCTCCAATAAAAACCACCAGAAAACCGGAAGTGGCGCTATAGCTCAAGTGGTAGAGTGCTCGCCTTGAGCTGAAGAGCTGAGGGACAGTGCCCAAGCCCAGGGTTCAAGCCCCACAACCGACCAAAAAAAAAAAGAAAGAAAGAAAGAAAAACTCGGGCACAGCATCCAGACCTTGAGTTTAATAAGCCCCAGGAATTATACATGCGCACATATGTGTGCACAAACGCACTCAAATGAGAAGAGCACATTGGCCTATAGCAGAGGGGAAGTGGGGGTCTTCTGAGGGAGAGGAGCAGTGTCTCTTATGGTTTAGATATAGTGTACCCCAAAAGGCTCATATGCCAAATGAAGACTTGGTCCCCAAAGCAATAGTCAGAAGTAGGGCTCTTGGGAAGTAACTGGATCATGGAAATTTTGATATCAATCGATTCCTCCCTTTATGGAATTCTAATATGGCACTGATGAGAGCTGGGGCCTGGCCTGAGGAGTAGGTCTTGAGGGACATCCTCCCCACCCGTCTATGGGGCTGGGCCCTCCCAGGAATCCTGACACCAGTGTGAGAACCGCTGTCTCAGGCTCAGACACCACAGAGGAGACACCGGCCAGCTGCCACGAGGCTGACATCCATGGAGGCCGCAGCCGGCCTGGTCGCGGGGGCCTCCCATCCCCACCAACTCACCATCGATGTTCAGCATCATTTTCCAAAGAGACGGTCGGACGGACTGATGGAAGCCGAACCACACCTCTCGGCCCCCGCCAAGCGGGTTGGAGCAGCCCTCGGACGCAGTGAAGAAGGAACGGCCCACCGGGGTGTACCTGCAAGCCAGAGGCCACTGAGCGCACGCACACGTGGCCACAGGGGGCCGCAGCCTCACACCCCCTCTGCCACCACAGGCTGCACACAAGATCGTTCTGGTTTATTTACCCTATGAAATCCTGCTCGTGGCAGAGCGCTCCAGCCTGCGCTCATGGCTGACATGGGGGGACAGGAGAGTGACTTGCAACTTCACATCAATGTTTAGTATACCACACGGCGGGGGGAGGAGGAGGGAGATAAACACAACCCCAGAGGCCTTTCTTCCAGGGTCAAGAGCCAACATGCTCATTGCTTAGGGATACAACACACAACACAGGCTCACTCTCCACAACAGTCACCTGGGGAGCCAGAAACAGCTACAGCCCAGGCCTCGGGATAGACAGACGCCGCTCTGTGGGCTCCTAACCCTAGCCTAGCTACCCTCATTTAAGATCTTCATTCTCACTTTTTAATCTTCCAGTATGGGCGGCTGAGCACATGGCCACAAATCCACAGCAGAGCTGTGGGCCCCAGGCCTCAGGGAGACCACTGCTAGCTAAGCTCTGGTTGGCTACTGTCTGGAGTGCAGCATCTCTGATCTCAGGGCTTAAGCTTGCACACAGAGATGCAGGGGGACAGGAAGGTCCACATGGGACATCTCCGACCTTATTCAGGTGTGCCCGGACACCCACACAGGACAGTGTGTCCAGTGGGCTCCCCCATGGGCGGCTGGGCCTCCGCCACCCTCTCCCACCCAACGCAGGGCCACGTGACCCTGGGTGGGCAGTTCCATGGTAACAAAGCCAGGCAAGATGGTCTATGCACTTCCTACTTGAGATACGTAGTTTTTCCTCCCTGACTATACAATTAATGAGAATGGTCCAAAGGAATTCAGGAAAAAAAACCTCCGAGTAATGCCTGCCACTCAAGTAAAAATAGACTCCATTGTGGCAGCGGCCGGTCTCCCTCCTGCCAAGGGTTCTAAGCACCAATTCCATTACATGCTGGGCCTTGCCAAGGGTGGCAGCCGGTCTTGGCTTTGTCACCTCTACACCTAAAGCGTGGCTCCACGCTGGTTCTCTAGCAGTCAGGAAGAGCAAGGAAGAGCCCCAGCTCTCTTCTGAGCACCCCGGCCACGCCTGCAGGTTTCAGCTTTAGATCTCTGCTCTCTCTGGCCCTCAGGTCTTGTGTGTGAGCACAGGTGTGCGTACGGCACAGTGTGAGGGCCACATGTGGACCTCGTGCACTGGCCTTGCTTCCACACGCGTTTCATGAAATTTCTACCCACAACCAGGCAAGGTGACGGCATGTGTACCTCCCACTCGCAGAGGTGCCAAGCACCGTCATCTGTGGCCTCCCTGGAATTCAGGCAGGAGCGTGAACACTGCCGGTGCTGCCGTGGAGAAGGTTCCCCCAGGGTGGCACATTAATCTGCTCCAGGCACCAAACAGAGGACAGTGGCAGGGCCACCAAAGTGATGCCCACATCGGAGTGTGTCAACAACGGAGGCACAGACAGGGAGGTGGGAGGGGCTTCCACGCTCAGCTGAGGATGCCCGTGACTTTTCAATGAAATGTTTTCATCTCATATAAAATGCACCGCTGGTCTTGTCTTCCCCACAGAACACCCACATGGCCATCACCCCTGGCTGGTCTGTCCCGGTCTCTCAGCTCTGTTCGCACTTGCTGACAGGTAGCTGCTCCGCACGCTGGTCTCACCTCATTGAGGGCAAATGCCGCATGACCACGTCCAGCGCCTGGATCGTCTCAAAGGGGACACTGGGCAGCCGTCCCGAAAGTGCATCGTGTAACGCCTGCAGGCTCACACAGGACACCCACTTGATGGACACCTTGAAGATGCGGTCCTTGCCTTCCCCCGGCAGCGTGACCTCCAGCTCCATCTGCACACACAAAGACACGTGGTCACTCCTCCCCGGAAGCCTCCGGGACAGGCTGGGCGCGGTCAATCGAGACACTGCCAGGCTGGAGAAGCTGAGCGCGGGCCTCCGCACGGCAGCATGGCACTCAGAATGTGATCAAGAAACTGGATTTTCAGCACTACTAATTTTAAGCCCCTGTCGGTTACACAGGGAGGAGAGCGCCTGTTACACCTCTACACATTTGTGCCACCGCTTCCCCCTGTCAATTTCTTTTTCCTTTTTGTCCATCATAGGGCTTGAACTCAGGGCCTGGGTGCTCTCCCTGAGCTTTTTTTGTTCAAAGCTAGCGCTCTACCACTCTGAGCAATAGCTAAACTTCCAGTTTTCAAGTTGTTAACTGGAGACAAGAATCTTACAGATGTTTCTGCCCGGAATGGCTTTGAACTACAATGCTCAGATCTCAGCCTCCTGAGTAGCTAGAATTACAGGCGTGAGCCACCAGGGCCCGGCTGTCTCGTTACGTCTAATGAATTCAGTCCTGGCGGCCAGCACAGGGGCTGGCAGGCCCTCCACACTCACTCCTCTGGACCACCTGCACGTGCCCAGCTGCCTCTATGCCCCGCTGCGTTCACCTGCCTGCCTGGCGCCTGACACAGAGCCATGCTGGCTCAGCACTGGGCCCTGAACACCTCCAAATGCAGCACTCAAGCCCCTCGGGTGACTCCATGCAGCTATGTCAGCTGCTGCTGACATAGCCCCCCGTTTCTAGAACAGCATTCTGACAGGCCACGGACTATGTGCACTTTTTGTCCTTAAAGGCCCAAATATCCCAACAACAGGGCTCACCCCAGCCTGGTGTTCTGTCACAGCCTAGAGGCCAGACGCACCCTGTGTCTACAGTTTTTGACACAGCGCCGCTACCTACTCACACCTGTGCTTCACTGTTTTAAGTAGCCAGCACACTTACTGGCTTGCTGGCCTACGCACCCACCAGCTCACACCTGCTCATCCTTAGAGCCAGAGACCTCCGAGGACTTGGGGATGGGGTGGAGATGGGGTTGGGGATAGGGGTGGGGGTGGGGAGGTGTTAGGGTTTGTATGTTTGTGTGTGTGTCCTGCTACATTTTCCTCAATCATCACAAGTGCAATGGACAGACCGCACACTGCCACCTGCAGAGATGCTGGCATCTTCACCAGCCCTAGGTGAGGCCCACCTTAGACAGAACGGACTTCAAACGCCTTAACACAGAGGAGATGAAACAGCATCCTGACATGACTAACTTCGCTAACAACCCGTTATCCTCCCATCTGCTCCACCTCCACTGTGACGAACAGCCCGGCAGATTGCAGTCTGTGCGACTTTAACTCCGATTAACTACTTAAAAAGCCAGAATTGGAGGAGCAATGGCTCAGGCGGTAGAGTGGTAGCCCTGAGCACAAAAAGCTCACGGACAGTACATCTAGTACATCTAGCCTCAGGACAGACGGACAGACAGATGGACGGACAGACACACAAGTCTCCCAGACCACAGGGCAAAACAATGAGGCCAGGGTGTGACCAAGGCCTGGCCTGCCAGGCTGGGGGAGGGGAGGTCCACTGCAGACCCGCAGAGACCTGGTTTCTATGACAGAATGCCTGCTGCTAGAGCAGCAAGAACGAGCCCTTCCTTCCACTGTGCAGAAAATGGCCTGACGCCATGTGGCAGTGATCACAAGTGAAAGCCTGGCACTACCAACACTGGGGGCACTGCGAGCCCCCCGTTTCTACCACACCAGTGGGGAGAGAGCAAGGGTATTCCCCATGCTAGCACAGGCTTACTGATATTGTTCAGAACATTCCAGGCCTGTGTGTTTTCTCAGTCTCATACTGTAAGCTGCAAAGTGCAGCCTGGACTGCGCCTTCCTTGCGCCACTCTGGTGTGCCGTCCCACCCACGGGGCATGGTAGCTTGGGGCTCTCTGGAGAGCTGGCCTCACCTGTGTCCGTGGCCAATCACACAGCACCCCAGGGGCCCCACCTAGAAGTGCAGCTGCAGCCCCCACTGGCCTTGACCACCGCCAGGCCAGCCTGCCAGCTCTACCAGGCAGAGTCCGCCTGGGGGAGCTCAGGTCCGGGAACACGGAGGCAGAGGGAAGACCCGTTGGGTACTGCGACACTCAACTAAACCAGAGGTGCGCTGGGGGGGGGGGCGCGGGGAGGCAGCTGGCACCAGCGGACGCCGGTGCCACAGGACTCCAGGTCCTGGCACACATACTGCACCCACCCAGCCAGGCCAGAGCAGCTGCAGGGCTCCCTGCCTGGGCACCTTTGACTGAAGCACTTCAGGGTCTTTGACACACAACACCCAACCTTCAGAACCACAGGGGAACGGGCACCTCCTAGCACCAAAACTAGTGTTAGCCAGGGCATCAAGTGAAGTACTGGAACCCACAGGCACCGGCAGGGGACAGGGCAGGTGCTGGGGCGGCCTCCAGGCACCTGGACCCCCGTGGTGCTATGACCCTTCCTCCGTGCCCTGCCTGCAGGCCTGCCACGCCTTGGCCTCCTGGCCAGCAGACGCCTTCCCCCAGACACCTGCAGGGACTCCTGTGGCCGTGGATGGCTGGGCCCAGACACACCTGGAGATGAACAGGCACCAGAATGTGTGGCAGTAGTCCTATGTGTGGCTGAACTCCCCCACAGCAAGCTGTTTCTGGGCAGAGTGTGTGCAGCTGTGTGCCCACTTGAGCTGTACCAAAGCCATCCAGCCAGGGCTCTGACACCTCTCCCTGACCAGAAGGCTGCACATCTCCGGTGGGTGGTCTGATCAGCAGAGTCCGGCTGCACCAGAGCCAGGGACATCACCTTGTGTTTCTGAGAAAGGGCACAAAGCACTGGATTCTGAGCAACTTGCACAACCAAGTCTATGTCTTTGGCCCAGTGCTCACAGGAGCTCAGCAGGTGGGGCTGGTCTTCCAGAAGCCAGAAGCCAGGCAGGCAGGTGAATTCCTTATGGGAGCCCTCCCCAGGAAGAGCATGTAACAAGGATGCTGTGCAGGCACCTGTACTCACAGCCCCAGCCCCCGCTGAGTCTCTGCGCAGGTGCCAGACTACCGGACTCTTGGTGATTTCTCTCCTACTACAGGCCAGGCAAAGAACACAGGGCAAGTGAGAAAATAGAAGCCCTGCAGAAATGGGGGCCCAGAGGAGGGGCTGGAGCCTCAGGACTGTCACAGGACTTGACATGCAAGGGGGAGAAACATAACCCCATGCCTGCTGGGTGTGGGCAGTGCACCAGCTCCTTCCAGCTGGTCAGCCTGACAAGGGCAGCCAGGGTTAAGAGACGCTGAATGTCACCGGGCATTAGCCGGGGCATGAAGGACTCACAGGGAGCAGGTACCCCCAAAATGCTCTTCATGCAAGTGAGGGTGGTGGAGGAGCTCCGTACCCACTTTCTGCCAGGGGCTCACTATCACCTGTGGTGTGGGACCAGAGAGGAGGCAACTGGCACTGGCAGAGAACTCAGCCCCAAAATGAAAACCTGCCCTCCACTCTGCCTGGGAGGCTGTGGAGGCCTGGCAGGGAGAGGGCGCTTCCTTCGCCCCCAGCCCACGATGCTTGCTCCCCACGACAATGCGAAATTTAACACAAGACCCCTCCCCACCCCTGAGGACACTCTCCACTGCCTCCTCCCAGAGCCTCGTCATGATATATACACATGAAACTGAACAGCTCCTGCTATGCTTGTTTTCTTTTCTTTTTTTGGTTGGTTGTGAGACTTGAACTCTGGGTTCTCAGCTCTTCAGCTCAAGGTAAGCACTCTACCACTAGAGCTACAGCACCACTTCCGGTTTTCTAAGTGGTTTATTGGAGATAAAAGTCTCACAGACTTTCCCTGCCCAGGCTGGCTTTGAACCGTGATCCTCAGATCTCGGCCTCCTAAGTAGTTAGGGTTACAGGTGTGAGCCACAGATGCCTGGCATGCTTTTCTTTCTTATATAACTTTCAACAAAAATAAGTGCGTAAGTGAGCAGCTGAGCTGGGGGCTCACAGCTGTAATCCTCGCTACTCCAGAGGCTAAGATCTGAAGATCAGGAAAGTCTGTGAGACTCTTATTCCCAATTAACCAGCAGAAAGTCAGAGTGGTCCAGCACCAGCCTTGGCAAAAAAGCTCAGGAACAGCACTCAGGCTCTGAGTGCAACCCAACGTAAATGCACATGGAGCCAATGAAATGTGAACTGTATGATGGGTGAACGTCACATTCAGAGCAAGTTAATTTGCAAGGGAGCTCCTACCCCTCGGACTCACACTGACCTGGATCCCCCTCCAATTTCGGGTGCGTGGCTCATCACCTCAAGGCGCCATTGGTAACCCAGGTACCGCTGGTAGCCTGAGGAGTGCCATGCTGTTCAGAGCTGTGACTGGTCACTTGGTCTTTGCCCTGTCCTCTTTTTTTTAATCTGTCCGTCATGGGGCCTGGGCGCTATCCCTCAGCTCTTCAACTCAAGGCTAGCGCTCTATCACTTGAGCCACAGCACCACTTCAGACTTTTCTGCTTATGTGGTGGTGCTGAGGAATCAGATCCAGGGCCTCATGCATGCAAGGCAAGCACTCTACCACTGAGCCACCTTCCCAGCCTGCCCCGTCCTCTTGCATGGAGATGTGGGGCAAAAGCACTGGGTGCCCTCATCCTGGATGCTGCTGGACACACAGACAGGCCAATAGGATGCAAGGAGCTCACACCTTTAAGATGAAGGGGAAAATGCAAATGCCCCGACATCCTTGTGTCTATAGAAAATGTGGTCTCTCACTTCTCCCTAAACAATGCATATCCTCGTCCAGCGGTGACCACGTGGAGCTCTGTTCTACCCCAGAACTGTTCAGGAGACAATCAACCCTACCTGGGCTGATCTCCCAGCTATCTCTGAGCTCGCCCTCCTTTGCAGCCCTGCAATCCCTGCCATCACCCAGGAGCAAATTCCTGTGGAAGTGACAACTTCTGGGCAGAAACTGTTTCACTTTGTAAATAAAGCTGCCACAGGATAAACAGGGCAGAAGGCGACGTGTTACTGTAACCACCATTCCACAGGGGACTGATCTTCCTCATTCCAATTCAGATGAGTCGTTGGCTAAGAAGCATGTTCACCTGTGTGCTGCCAGCAACACGGCTCCCCGTGCCAGCACAGGCTGCACCCCGCTTCGTCGGCAAGGAGGGGAGGGAAGTGCTGGGAATTTGTACTCACCCCCCCACTACCGAAACCATGTCGTGGGGAAGGTAAGCTTAATGGCTCTCCCGTGATGCACAGCAATCATTAACTACTTTGTAAAGCGAGTTTCACTCCAGCACCCCACACTGCGGCCTTACCTTATCCCTCCCGATTGGAAGGGGCATCGCCGTGTAAAGATTCTTCCTTCCATCGAACACTGGCTTCCGATCCCCAAAGATCTGTGTTTTAAAGTGCTGGACCATGTGCTCCACTATTTCCCTGAAACAGACAAAGACAGCATCCAGGCACGGTGTCAACAGTCGGGAAGCCACACAGGAAGGGCGGTGTTCTCACCGGTTCCTAAGCCTCCCTGTAACACAGGAGCTAAGTCACAGGACTCAGGGATCTTCCGCAAGGACTGTCCACCCAGGGCCTCACGTGGGTTTATGTACGTGTGCGTGGTCACGCTATCACGGGAGAACTTGCTAAGGTGCTGCACGTGCAGACAGCAGAACTGCTAGAAGGTCTGAAAGAAAGGCTCTTTGGGGCAGATCGATCAGCGTGGACGCCATGCACCCTGCCTCTGCAAGGGGTGAGTCATCTTCCGCTACAAGGACATCACACGGGACACAGGCACGCTTGGCCTCTGGTGCTCATGCCTGCAATAGCGCTACTCAGGGGGCTGAGATCTGAGGGTCGCAGTTCAAACCCAGTCAGAACAGGAAAAGTCCATGAGACTCTTATCTCCAAATAATCACCAAAAAACTGGAAATGAAGCTGTGGCCCAAATTGTAGAGTCCCTGCCTTAAGCAAAAATCTCAGAGACAGCATCCAGGCTCTGAGTTCAAGTCTCAGTACAGGCATACACACAAAAAGCAAGTTGGGGAGTGGCTGGCTCCTTACATCTGGACCCTGTTATGAGGCCTTCAAGTTGTCTCAAAGACCAGTCCAGTCTGCCCAAGCTGGCTGCCAAACTGCTGCAGAGGAGCCACAGCAACAGACGTCCGCCGCCCTAAGCCCCCGGTGGCGACGGCAGCACAAGCCTGCCTGCCGCCTTCCGAGACGTCTGCCGCCCTAAGACCCCGGTGGTGACTGCAGCACAAGCCTGCCTGCCGCCTTCCGAGAGGCTGCCCTGTGTGCCCCGCGAAGCGGCCCAGGTCTCCCCTCTTGTGCCGCCTCATCCTCCAGCACTGGAAGCCAGAACGCGCTCCACGGGCGGCAGAAGGGCTTGGCTGTCCCAGTGCTGAGCCCGAGGCGCCTTCCTTCCAGGCCATCTTCCCCTGGCACGTCTCCCCTGACGTTTTTGGCTGCTTCTGTGGAATTCCAAGTCAGCTCCCCAGCAGCCTGCCTCCACCCTGCCTGCCCCAGGGCCCCTCACGGAGGGACAGGCAGAGGACCCCCACAGCTCCACACCTCGGGGCGGGAGAGGTGGCCTCTCAGCTCTGCCCCGGAACCTCTGCTCGGGCAGTGGGACGGCCTCGGAGAGCAGAAGTCCTCCTTCCGTGCCCTTCTGGGAACTAGAGGCACAGGTCAGCTCAGGCTATCCTTCATCAAAAACTGGCTTTGCCCAGCTGGCCTTCTACAAGCCTCAGGGGTCAGGCTGGCGCTTGCCCCCGGCGGTGCCCACGCCAGGCCCGACCGGGAGATGCCCTCCCAAGGGTGGCGGTTGGGCTTCACCTCAGTGGAACCAGCAGTCATCGTAACACAATCTGGTCAAAAGCAAGGAGAGGCCAGCCAGAGCACTGGAGAGCGGGCTGCAGACGTGTGCCAGAGCTGAGACACAGAGCTGAGCGCCAGGATGGCAGAGGTGACCAGGCTGTGGCACACAGTCGAGCAACTCACGGTGGACTGGGCACCCGAACGGACCTAGCGTCAACCACCAGCGCATCACTCCACGTTCCTGCTCTCCCCTGCCGGGAGCGCCAACATCTGGGGATAGAGCGACCATGGCACGCACCAGGGCGGCTGGCACCGCGCCAGCTCCCAGCACAGCGTGAAGCCACGGAAGGATGCTGGTCAGCCAGGCCTCACCCAACGGGACACGAACCAACGGGGGGCAGCAGACGGCCCCGCCCACGGCCACCTGTGTCTATGCTGCCCCAGCACCCGAAGACCCCCGTGACCCTCCTGGCTCCAGGGCCTGCCTGCCCAGCAAAGCAGCGCTGCGTGGTTTGTTTTCTGTGAGGTCCTCCAGGAAAAATTGTCCCTTCTCTTGTTTTCTCTCCCTGCAAAAGGGCACGCAGACCCCTCCCCCTTTGTTCTTGGTGCAAGACTGAACCACGGCTCCCCTAGAAGTCCTCGCCAGGCATGCGTAACCCAGGTAATCGGTGCACCTGGGATAGCGGGAGGCCCCAGGCTCTGAGTCACCTCCACATCTGCTGTGGCCACACCTCCTCCTCAGTCTCCTCTCTCCATCCTCCCTTCTCTCTGCACACCTAGATCTGCCTGGGCCATATGGTGGTCTCCTTTTGGCAACCCTGTACTTCCCAAGTGACAAGAACTGGTAATTAAGCCACATCCCTTCGACGATGGTGAACCAGAGCATGACCGACATGAGCAGAGGGGGCCTCCCCCGACTGTGTCCCCCCCCCCCCACTGTGTGTGTGTGGGCAGCCTGCCACTCACGTGCTGGCTTGCCAGGTTTAGCCACAGACGCACCCTTCAGCCAACATAAACTCTGCCTTTTGAATTGGGTGTCCTGATTCACAGGACACCTCCACATCCCCAGCTGTTTCTAACACATGGGACGGGGAGACTGGCTGTGGTGGACGGCCGCGCAGCTGACCAAACCTCACACGGGGGACCACCCTGTACGCACAGACCCCATGCATGTAACAGGAAAAGCTCCTCCTTTTCTTTGAAATTGACTTTTAAGTGGCTTTTTTTGGGGGGGGCGGTTCATAGCAGTGTTAGAGTCGTCAGCCAGTACCTTTCATTTTGTAGTAAGCACTTAGTATAATGAGGTATAGAATACTGGATTTTCTCTTGTTGCTATTGTTTTGGGGTTTTATTTGGTGCCAGTCCTGGGGCTTGAACTCAGGGCCTGGGTTCCATCTCTTAGCTTTTTTTGTTCAAGGCTAGTACTCCATAACTTGAGCCACACAGCTCCACTTCCGGCTTTTTGGTGGTTAATTGGAGATAAATCTCATGGACTTTCCTGCCTGGGCTGGCTTTGAACTACAATCCTTAGATCTTAGCCTTGAGTAGCTAGGATTACTAGTGTGAGCCACCAGTGCCCAGCTCTACTAGTGCTATTTTAACAAATGCACCTGGCTGCTTTCTACCAGCCCTCCACCCAGAGGTGGAGGGCGGGGCTGCAGGCCCCAATCCCTGCCGGGGCCTTCCAGATACCCCCGGTATGGCTGTCCTGGGTAACTGCCTCTGTGCCACAGCCACACTGGAAGCTGAGGGCTGGAACTCCACAACTCCAGTGTCTCCCGTGCACGGGCACTGCAGAGCTCAGAGGCAGTGCTGTCTCCTCAGGACTTCATACCAAGCCCACCGCTGTCCGCTGAGCACCAGGGCCGCCGGCCAGGAGCCCTGCACTCCATGAGAGGCAGGGGCTGAGTCCACCACGAGAGCAGCACACATGCTGGACAGCTGTGCCCGTGTGGAGCCCTGGCGCTGCCATGGGGCTTTGGGAAGCACAGAACGCTACCTCTGCCATCTTCTACACTGCGGGTGACCATGGTGATACTGAGACAGCAGCTGTGCTAACAGGCACAAAATGCTGAAGAGCATGTAACAGGGCGGTAGGTCTCAGGCTGTCCCAAAGTGGCTGGGCTGGCTCTGGCTACAGCTTGGTAGCTGCAAGCTGTGGTCACACCTAAGCACCACACCAGCATGACACATGCCATAATGCTGCAGCAGGAAAGGCCAAAAGATAGCCCGTGGCGGTCACCCTCTGCTACACAATGGCCACAACCACATCTACAAAGCCAGTTGCTTGCACTCTGTGCAGACGCGTGAAAGGAACCTGTTACCTCACCATTCCAAAGCCAGGAGCTGTGGGTGTCTTCCCCTTCATTCCACTCAAAAAGCAGGCCGGCAAACCCATTTGTGGGGAGTCACAAGCATGAGACAAAAGGAGAACCCCAAAAAGACCTGCAGGAAGGAAGGAAAGATGCTCTGCAGCCCCAGGGCTGCGCCACAGCTTCAGCTTCACACAGCAGCACTAGGATGGATGCACGCGGTAAAGGCCTTCACCTAACTCTCATCAAATTCTGGCCAAGTCCAGCTGTTCAGTTTGACAGATGTGGGAGGTATTATATCCTCTGAAGTCTATTCTTTCTTGGGAAGGAGGAAGTCTTCAGCACAAAGCATGCAGCCCGTGGGCATAAGCATGCACACGGGGCATCTAGTCTATCTGCAGGAGATGGCCCCAGGTAAAGTAACAGCTTCCCCTGGCCTCCAGCACTACAACAAGGAAGGGACACAGGAGGCAGCTGCCTTTGGCATGAAGAAACTTGTGGTTGCTGAGAGAAGGGAACCACGTGGGCCAGGCCCTACACCACCTGCCAAGCTCCAGCCCAAAGGTTAGAGACTCTGGAAAGTAAGGGCCCGAGAGCTAAGCAGTGGATGCAGAGCTGCAGAGGGTAGGAATACCCCACAGGGCACCAGCTACTCATCTGTTGTGTAATGGCAGCTAACAAACCAAACACTGATGTGTACTAAAGGGAAGCCAGGCACAGAAACAGATCTGGAGCTGGCTGAACGAAGCATGCAGCCGATCCCTACAAATACATTCAAGGTCATCAAGAAAAAAATATGAGTGCCAGGACGTAGAAATCATGAGTGTCAATGTGAGGCAGAACAGAGGTCCGGTATCCATGACACCACCACTGGATGGGCACGGGGCAGAGTGCTGGGGACCCCGTGACGGAGGCATGCGGCTGGAGAGAGGGGCAGAGCCGCTGGAGTCCAAACCACAGGCCCTGTCCAGAAGCCAACACAAGTGGTCTACTGCTTGTGACTGGCAATTCCACACAGGAGAAAACAAGGCAGCAAAAGAGACTGGAAGAGGGGGCTGGGAAGGTAGCTCAGTGGTAGAGCACTTGCCTTGCACCCATGAGGCCCTGGGTTCGATTCCTAAGCACCACATAAGCAAAAAGAAAAAAGCCGGAAGTGGCGCTGCGGCTCAAGTGGTAGAGCACTAGCCTTGAGCTGAAGAGCTGAGGGACAGCGCCCAGGCCCAGAGTTCAGGCTCCACAACCCGACCCTCCCCACCCCACACACACACAAAAAAAAGAGACTGGCAGAAGCAAAGGTCAGTTTTGGCTTATCTCTCATAGAAGTCAACATGCAAGTCCAAGAAATGACAAATTCCAGGTAGGAAAGATAATAGTAAAATTATACCTAGAACCAAGCACTGGTGGCTCACACCTGTAATCTTAGCTACGCAGGAAACTGAGATTGGAGGACCTCGGTTTAAAGTCAGTCAAACAAACAAATCCCAGAGATACTTACCTTCAATTAACTACAAAAAAAGCCAGAAGTGGAGGTGTGGCTCAAGTGGCAGAGTAGCAGCCTTGAGCTAAAAAACCAAGCAAGAGTGTAGGTTCTCAGTTCGAGCCCCAGTGTTGGGGTAGGGGGAGGACTTAGGGGCCAGCCCTCGCCACAAACAGATACAAATGGACTGATGAATGCATGGATGGCCAGATGAAGCCAGGGCCAGGGCTGCGCTGTGGTTGAGCGTCCTTCACATGAAGTCCAATCACCATTTTGCCAACCCCCACCATGTCACCAAAACACAAAACAGAAAACAATGGCAATTGGTAGGCTTAAATCAAACCACCGGAAATCACATTCAATTCACATGAACCTAAGAAATCATCTGTGGGTTCAATCCCAAAGAACTGAAAAAGAAAAAAAACTGGGTAAGGCAAGACCCAAGTATCTAGTGGCCTCCAGAGGCACCAGCAATACTAACAAGCACACGTGGTTTTGTTAAAAGTGTAACAGACAGTTAAGTATAAAAATGTTCTCAAAGAAGACATGGCTGAATTCTATAATCCTAGCTACTCAGAAGGCTAAGATCTGAGGATTTCTGTTCAAAGTCAGCTGGGCAGACAAATTAATAAGACTATTATCTCCAGCACTAAAGCCAGAATTAGAGGCGTGGCTCAACTGGCAGAGTACAAGTCATGAAGAAGCTGTGTGAGAGTGCAGGACCCTAAATTCAGTCATGAGCAAGAAAGGAAAGACGAGGGAAAGAGGAAGGGAAGAAGGAGGGAACTATTCCCTAATGACAAAAGACAACAATTGCAGATATGTATGTACCTGCTGAGCTTAAACTACATGAAGTGTAACCAGATTTTACAGCTACTCAGGAAGTTGATCTCCATTGGAGACCAGCAGGACTTAAACGTTTGCTAGACTCTATCTCCATAATAGCCAGCCATAAGTAGAGCTACAGGTATGGCTCAGGCGGTAAAGGGTCAGTCTAACAACGATGAGTCCCTCAGTTCAAACCCCAATACCATAAAAAATAAAACAGAGAGAAATTTTATGCAACTTGTGTTCCCATGTACACGCACGCGCATACACGCACACCTTAACATAAAGGATGAGCAGGGCGCGGGTGGCTCACGCCTGTCATCCTAGCTACACAGGAGGCTGAGATCTGAGGATCTCCTTCAAAGCCAGCCCAGGCAGCAAAGTCCGTGAGACTCTTATCTCCAATAAACCACTCAGAAACTCAAAGTGGTGCTGTGGCTCAAGTGGTAGAGTGCTAGTCTTAAGCTGAAGAGCTGAGGGACTGTGCCCAGGCCCAGAGTTCAAACCCCACAGCCAACCAAATAAAAAAAAAACAAACAAACAGGACTGACTTTACCTAATATTCGCCCAACAACTCCAGAACCCATTCATTTCATGGGGAATGTTTATCAAGATAAAGCATATGCCTTGGTCATGACCTACATCCCAAACAGAGCCAAGTACTTCACATTTACACATGAAAACAGAACCATAAAACTTATTAAAAATTGTTCAGACAGGGGCAAAGGAATAGAAAAAAGCAAAAGAGATGATGAATTTGACTAAAGTACCTTATATTCATATGGAAATATCACAATGAAACCCTTTGTACCATTAATAAACATTATTGAGAGAGACTCAATTTCAAAACATGGAAAAATTAGAGGATGTGACTTGAGCATAAAGGAACTTAAAAAGATGAACTGCCCGATAGCTTCAAAAGAAATTGCATAAAACATTTCCTACATGGGTCTGGGAAGGTGGCTCAGTGGTAGAGCGCTTGCCTTGCATGCCTGAGGCACTGGGTTCGATTCCTCAGCACCACATAAGCAAAAAGAAAAAAGCCGGAAGTGGCACTGTGGCTCAAGTGGTAGAGTGCTAGCCTTGAGCTGAAGAGCTGAGGGACAGCGCCCAGGCCGAGTTCAGGCTCCACGACTGGACCAAAAACAACAACAACAAAAAAAAACATTTCCTACAACAAAACTCTAGGCCTATGTCCATCTCAATGACAGATTCTATCAACATGTAAGGAAGAAATAATATCAATCTTGGGGCTGGGAATGTGGCTTAGTGGTAGAGTGCTTGCCTAGCATGCATGAAGCCCTGGTTTGATTCCTCAGTACCACATAAACAGGAAAAGCTGGCAGGGGTGCTATAGCTCAAGTGGTAGAGTGCCCGCCTTGAGCAAAAGAAGCTCAGAGACAGTGCTCAGGCCCTGAGTTCAAGCCCCAGGACTGGCACACACACAAAAAAATTACATGAAGCCGGGCACTGGTGGCTCACACCTGTAATCCTAGCTACTCAGAAGGCTGAGATCTGAGGATCGAGGTTCAAAGCCAGCCCAGGCAAGAGAGACCATGAGACTCCTATCTCCAATAAACCATCAGAAAACCGGAAGTGGTGCTGGAGCTCAAGTGGTAGAGTGCTCGCCTTGAGCTGAAGAGCTGAGGGACAGCGCCCAGGCCCAGAGTTTAAGTCCCACGACTGACCAAAACAAAACAAAACAAAACAAAACAAACAAAAAAAATTACATGAAGCTTTCATTTCAGCTTCTTTATGCAGGAGGGATCACCAGATACCTTAATACAGTATTATAACCCTGATTCCAAAAGAAAAAAATGACAAGAAAAAAATGACAGTATCAGTGTCCCCACAGACACAGTTCTCAACAGCAACAAACTCCATCCTCACCACACAGAAATAATATATCATGACTTTTAGAAATACAGTTGTCTAACAACTAACGAACAAAAGCAAACTCATCGCAACAGTGAAAAATGTGGTTAACTCAACAGATACAGAAAAGGCATTTGAGAAAATTCAACTTCAAGGTAGGGATTATTTTCAGCATATCAGGAGAAGATGATGGCATTATTATTTCAAAAAGGCAAAGGCTCCATAAAAGCCAAAGTGTTCTAATGAAGAACCAGTTTGGACATCTGACTCAAGACTTGACACAACTACAGTTTAGTGAAAGGGGACGTAGCTTAGGGGCAGAATGCATCTCTTGAGCTTGTCAAGCGGTGCACCAGGTCCCTGGTGCCCCGGGCACCTCAAAAACCCAAACCAAAACAAGCTACAGTTGACAAGATTAGGTTCAGGCTACTGACCTAAAGAACAGAAAGAAGGGCATTGGGAATCAGTCTCCCCTTCCCCCCCCCCCAGCTGATTTTCCTTTCCCAAAGGTCCATGGTAAGTCGAGAAAACCCTTATACTTCATTCATACTGAACACACACACACACACACACACACACACACACACACACACACACACACACACACACACACACACACACACACACACACTCAGGATGGATCTGACTCAAAACATACAAGCCCAAACTGTAATTCTCCTTAAAACAAACAGAAAATTATCTTTAAAACCTTTTGAGACCCAGACTCCCACAAGGGGATCTGCTTCTTCAGACATCTCTTAACATGTACAAACTGGATTCCAGCAAGACGGAAACATCTGGCCCTGCACTGGCGGTTCCTGCAATCCTACTCAGGAGATCTGAGGATCAAAGTTCAAAGCCAGCCCAGGCAGGAAAGTCTCCAATTAACTACCAGAAAACCACAAGTGGCAGTGGGCCACAAAGTGGCAGAGCTCTAGCCTTCAGCAAAAGGGCTCAGGGACTGTGTGCCTAGGACCAGGGTTCATGCCCCATGACTAGAAGAAAAAAAAATTTACCATGATGAAATTTCTAATACAACAATATGCAAGAAAAGAAAAGAAAGTAACATGAAAGCAAAGCAGGCTGTTTGGAAAGCAGGTATGGGGAGGGGCAGTGGAGAGGGTGAATCTGTCTGAGCTCATTATGTTATGAAAATAGAATGAAGAACCATGTGGAAGTTAAGGAGGGGAAGAGGAGGTTGATTTCGAAACATTGTATATACTTGTAGAGCTGTCACAATGAAACCTCCTCTCCAACAAAACTAAAGTATGCTAATAAACTAGCAGCAAGAAGTATGATTGACAAAACTATATATTCATATATATTTAGAAAAGAAAAAGGCTAAGAAATGTTTTAACCACTAAAAGACACTATCCTATTAAGAAAAAGAAAATAGGGGCTGGGAAGGTGGTTCAGTGGTAGAGCGCTTGCCTTGCATGCATGAGGCCCTGGGTTCGATTCCTCAGCACCACAGAAGCAAAAAGAAAAAAGCCAGAAGTGGCGCTGTGGCTCAAGTGGCAGAGCGCTAGCCTTGAGCTGAAGAACTGAGGGACAGCGCCCAGGCCCCACAACCAGACCCAAAAAAAGAAAAAGAAAAATAGCATTCTTCAGACTGGAAGGAAAAATTCCAACATACTATTTATTGAAATAAACTCCAGGAAATGGAAACATTTTTTTGTTGTTGTTCTTGTTGGTGGTGGTATTCATTCTTTGTTTTTCTTTTAGGTGGGACACACAGGGGTACAGAAATTGAAGGGGGGAAGGGTGAACAAAAATGCAGCATAGTATTCAGTACATCCTATCTGGAAAATGACCTAGGTAACTTGTGTAAGCATTATGCCCACCTTTGGTCCTCAGCTCCACCCAGACCTGAGCTCTTCCTGCCCTGGAGTTCCTGCCATACAGCTGGCCCCTCCCTCTCTCCGCCCAGACCCACCTAAACTCCCACCTACCTCAGGTCCTACCCCTCTGACCCCACTGCCACCTAGATAGTGGAGCTCCAGAAGAAATATGGTTCCTCTAATAAACCTTGTAATAATCTTTCTCCTGTGCCTGCCTGCCTCCACCCGGTCCCCTGGGATGGATGTGACGGATCCTTTCAACTTGTGGACAGGGAGGGGAAAACTGGGGAAAAGTGAAGGAACTTAACACTGTTCAAAAACAAATGTACTGGGGCTGGGAAGGTGGCTCAGTGGTAGAGTGCTTGCCTTGCATGCCAGAGGCCCTGGGTTCGATTCCTCAGCACCACATAAGAAAAAAAAAGCCGGAAGTGGTGCTGTGGCTCAAGTGGTAGAGCGCTAACCTTGAGCTGAAGAGCTGAGGGACAGCACCCAGGCCCAGAGTTCAGGCCCCATGACCGGACCAAAAAAAAAAAAAAACAAACAAATGTACTCATGACCTGACTTAAGAAATTATAAACCCCCTATATAACAACACCTTAATAATGGCAATAAAACTGCATTAAAAGTAAAATGATGGGGCTGGGAAGTTGGCTCAGTGGTAGAGTGCTTGCCTTGCATGCATGAAGCCCTGGGTTCGATTCCTCAGCACCATAAGCAGAAAAAGCCTGAAGTGGCGCTGTAGTTCAAGTGGTAGGTGGTGCACTAGCTTTGAGCTAAAGACCTGAGGGATGGTGCCCAGACCCAGAGTTCAGGCCCCACGACCAACAAAATAAATAAATTAATTAATAAACTTAATTAAGTAGATAATGTTCAATAGGAAAAAGAAAAGAAAAGAGGGAGGGAGGGAAGGAGGGAGGGAGGGAGGGAGGGAGGGAGGGAGGGAGAGATCCCAACATAGAGGCTTGCACTTAGGATCTGCTAAGTGCTCCTACAAATCAACAGAAGGAGGAACATCCAGACGGTTCACTAGGAAGAAGAGAACACTAACACATGAATGTAATGTGAATCTAAGCATAAGGAAAGATGTTTGTCAATTACCAACAAAATTAAAAACCGAAGGCTGGAATTAAGGTTCAGAGCACCCGCTGGCAAGCATGAAGCCCTCAGTTCAACCCCCACTAAATAATAATAATAACCATGATAAATTGGAACACATCCACTAAAACAGCAACAATCAGAGCAGACTGGCCATATCAGGTGCCAGTGATAGTGTTAGAGCCACCGAAACTCTGCAAGTTCAAGCCCCAGCCCTGGCAGAATAAGAAGAAAAAAAATAACCTCCAGGAAATGGAAAAATTAAAAACAAAAAGTTTCTGCTTTTTTGCTGGGACTATTGGCTCAAGCTTATAATTCTAGCTACCTCAGGAGATCATAGTTGGAGATAGCCTGGGCAGGAAAGTCTGTGAGACTCTTGTCTCCAATTAACCACCAAAAAACTGGACATAGAGCTGTGGCTCAAGTGGTAGGGTGTTACCCTTGAGCACAGAACCCTGCCCCAGGAGTTCCAGGCCCAGGACCACAACACACATACAAAATAGGTCTTGCTTTTGACTCGGGTCTTCTTGATTCTTCTGCTAAGGCAATATCAGCAAAAAGAGAAAGGGAAAGAGGAACTGCTTTGAGATGAGGAAGGATTTTTGAACAGAAAAATTGTGCCTTAACTGATTAAGCCTCATCTCAGACTGTTCAAAGAACAGAGGGTAGTTTTGGGGGTTTTGGAGATTGCATTTAAGGTCACCTTATGTAAATATACCTTACCCTCCTCAAATTAACCAATCACAAGCAGACTGTGAACCTGAGCTCAACCAATCCAAGCAGAGGGGCAGGGCCTCCTGTGTCAGGGATAAATAGGGAGCAGCCTGCCTGCTCCAGAGTTTGCTTGCCAGATTTCTAGCTGATGGCACACTCTTTGGTGCAGAAGTTCTGTATCTTGTGCCTGAGACAATTCTTTGTCTCTATGTCTATTGTTGTGATTCTGGCGTCTCCTGGGAAAGTGTATGTCCACCAGAAAAATGAACAAAAATATAAATAGCAGATCTACATACAAAGATACCAGTCTAAATCACCTAAGTGCATATAAGGAAAATAGAACATTAAACTAGGAAACATAGAATAAAATATTTCTTAGTAATAAAAAATAAGTTTACAATAGGTAGGTTTCCAAAAAATAAGGCCAAATAAAATAAGTGAGATCCAAAGAGGCACTGTTCACTGCTTAGTTTCTACGAACAAGAAAATAATTCATGGTGACAGAAATCAGAACCCAGTGTGACTTTGGGGACAGGGAAGTGTCTGGAAGAGGACAGTAGGTAGACACACCTGTCAACCTCACTGAGCAGAACTGACAGTGTATTTCACTGTACGAAAATTACACCTCATTACAAAAACATTTTTCCATAAACAAATGCAACTGAAACTGGGAGAAAAGTTAAGGATGCGCCCAGCATTATTTTTTTGTGTTCTCAGACCACCCACATAAATCAAACACTAAAGAAAGATGGGATTGAGTACCTGTTAACTCTCCTTGGGCATTTCTCTGGCTTGATATCCAATTCATAGTGATAGATGTCAATTTTGGGGATGTCCATTTCAAAGAAGTTGGCCTGTAGTTTGATTGTTCTTCCCGAGGTCCCGAAGTCGGGCCGCGGTGGAGGCTTGAAGGCATATCCTGGGATAGGTGTTGCTGAAGGGGCAGGAGAGGCAAGCACTGCGTGAAGAGGGAGAAGTCCATTAGAAGGAGGGCAGATTTGTTCTTTGGTGCTCTAACACAGCGCCTACCCCTCCCCTGGGAGTCAGCCACACTCAGCCCAGGGCTTCTAACAGTTCCTCCCACTCTTCCCTCTCTGCTTCTATTTGCTCCTTCTAGAAACAGAAAGCCCCCCTCCCGCTCCCCCTTCCCCCCATGCCAGCAGCTCAAGGGACCCTGGAGTGTAGCTCGGATGCAACACTGCAAGCCCCTCTTTTCCAAAGGCTCTCAGTGTCCTCTCCCGGCTTGTCCGTCCCTGTGCTGGGATTCCTCTGCCCGGACTCCTTTGCATCTCGTTGGAGGCTCGGGGATTGGCACCGCAGTGGTCAGCAGCTGCTCCCCCTCCCCCACCTCACTCTTCTCACCAGGGCCCATCCCTTCTGTCCACTCCTCTGCCTGACCCAGTTGGCAGGGGGCATTTTACCCTGTGGACCTGGAACGGGTTTGGGTCTGTTTCTAGGCACCGGCCTCTGGCCTGCTCACCAGGGTCCCTGCCAGCCTCCCAACCTGGTCTCAGGCTAACAGAGCCTCCCTAGCCGGCAGAGCCGACCTTTCCTACAATGCGTCCCCGCCCGGCCCTCCCACCCACAATCCCTGCCGGCCCTGCTGTCACCACACTTGCCATCCACCTCCCCAGGGGTGAAGAGTCGCCAAGGGAGGCCAGGGAGCATTTCATCAGCCCCTTCCACCAACACTCAAGGAAGTTCTCACAGGCAGAGCGGGCTCCCAAAGTCACTCAGAAAGCACCATCTTAATGACCAGAGTCACCCAAGTCCAGCTGTGACACAGGCCAATGTGCTGGGCCCTTGGGAGCACTGCCCCTCCACCCCGGAAACCATACCTCCAACCCCACATCTCTACGGGGGGGGGGGTCATGGAAGCACCCCCCACTGTCAACTAAACACATCAGAGCAAGCCCTGGGCCACCACATCCCCAGTGGGAACCTAGGGGAGAGACAGGCGTGAGCCCCAGGTCCAAATCCCCAAGTCAAGGCCATGCCCCCGGCTGCTACCCGAACTGCAGACTCAATGCTTTCTACAACAGTCCCGGAAACACCAAGACGATCCCAACTTCCAGGAATTCCCGCATTAGTAGAGTAGAAGCTGTGAATTTAGATAAAGAGTTAAATACTTGTTTGATAATAAACTACTTTTAATCTTTAATCAAATTTGGTTCAAAACAAAATTAAAAGTCCAAGGCTGGGGACAGAGATCAGATGGTAAGCACTTGCCTCGCAAGCCGAAGCCTTGTGTTCAACCTCAAATCCAGGGAAAAAAACTCCATGTACTTCATCCCACTTGACATTCGCTAGGAAAAGCCTTGCTAAACACAGCCAAAAGCCACGCTCCTGGAAGGCCAGGGTGGCCCTGGCTGTGCTACGTGTTTGGTTTTCTAAGAGAAAATGAAATGTGTTCAATAGTGGTGGATCTCAGCTTCATTCAGGTCTCTCCTCAACCACCTGCCTTCACAAACGGCACAGCAGACCAGCCATGCGTGCTCCCTCCACAGCCTGCCCCACCCCTTCAGAGCTGGGGTGGCCAGAGAAGAGACTCCACAATGTGCTTGACCCCAAAAGGCTCCACGCTGTCACCCTTGGCAGGCAGGCCACGCTCCGTCCTTCCCACCACCATCCATCCAGATGGGCTCCGCAACTCTGTCTTTCCCTTCAGCACCCAGAAGGGCAGAGCAAAGAGCCCACCACACAGACAGACACACAGACAGACACCTGGGCCTGCCTGCGTGTGGCCTACACCTGTCCTACCAAAGTAAGCTCAGGTCAAGACAAACACGAGAATCCACTCATCACCTGACTTAGGACACGGTAACCCCTCTGCACAACACTTTAATACAAACTACACACACACTCACTATGACAAGACAGCCTGGCACTGGTGGCTCACGCCTGTCATCCTAGCTACTTAGGAAGCTGAGATCTGAGGATTGTAGGGCAAAGCCAGCCTGGGCAGGAAAAGTCCATGGGACTCTTAACTCCAATTAATTGGCAAAAAAAAAAAAATCTGGAAATACAGCTTGTGGCTCAAGAGGTAGAGGGCCAGCCTTGAGAGAGGAAAAAAAAGCCAAGAAAGAGTACAAGGCCCCGAGTTCAAGCCTCAGTACAGCAATCCCCCTCGCCAAACAAGTAAAACCAGTCAAGTCACAGTTATGGTGGGGGTGTCCCAAGAAACTCCCAGGCTTGTGCCCCCCACATAGAAGAGATAAACACCCTTTATCGGACAGGTTCCAGTTTACAAAACACCACATTACCAATCTGAATCTCAACAGCCAAGGGCAAAGGCTTCACTGCCAAAAGTGGGCCTCTCGTGGCAGCCTAGGCCCTGCTCCACCCAGGATTTCATGCCCCTGCATGGCTACCGTGGGACCAGACCCCGGAGGGGCGGCGCTGCCCTCTGCATTTGTCCGCGTGCACACGCGTGTGCGCACCCTCTGCTTGGCGCTCCTCCCCAAGCGGGATCCCCGCAGGCAGATTCTCCAGGCCCACACCCAGCACGGTGCCAGGGGCAGAGCAGGCGCCCGCCGAGTGTTTGCCCACACGCCGGTCACGGAGCACATTTTGTTTAAGGTTCCATTTTTGGAGCCACATCTCAAACAGAAAAAGGAAGTAGAGAGTGAGTAATGACTTCCTGTGTGAGCAACTGCCTGAGGGGCAGCCTGGTACACACGGCACAAGCGAAAACCAAAAGTCCTGGTGTTTGAAGCAGATGCCAAGAGTGGCGGCTGTGAGCAAGCCTCGGCCGGGAAGCCGCCCCCAGGGGGGTCTCCCCACAGCTCAGCACTGCTGTGGCTCTGCTTCAGCCTTTCCTCTAAAGGAGGGGCCAGGACAATGACATGGGGACCAGTATCCTCCAGAGGGGACCCCATGCTGTCAGCAGGTCTCAGGGGTCCCGGGGAGCCACGCGCATGTGTTTGACTACCACAGGACACCCAGGCCCCCAGTACGGGGGGCTCCCCCTCTAGAGTGCTTCTAGAGGGCCCACAGCTAACCGGGTGGGTGGACATCCATCCCCACCGAGTCCCCCTGGGGGTGTCCCACTAGTGGAGTGGATTTCAGCAAGACCAGGGCCAGGTATCTGCCGTTCTTTTTTTTTTTTTTTGGTCAGTCATAGGGCCTGAACTCTGGGTCTGGGTGCTGTGCCTCAGCTCCTCAGCTCAAGATGAGTGCCTACCACTTGAGCCACAGCAATTTTGGGGATGTCCATTTCAAAGAAGTTGGCCTGTAGTTTGATTGTTCTTCCCGAGGGCCCGAAGTCGGGCCGCGGTGGAGGCTTGAAGGCATATCCTGGGATAGGTGTTGCTGAAGGGGCAGGAGAGGCAAGCACTGCGTGAAGAGGGAGAAGTCTTTTTCTGTTTATGTGGTCCTGAGGAATCGAACCCAGGGCCTCAAGCATGCAAGGCAAGCACTCTACCACTGAGCCACCTTCCCAGCCCCGCCTCCCCTTTTTTTGGTCATGGGTCTTGAACTCTGGGCCTAGGTGCTGTACCTCAGCTCTTCAAGCTCAAGGCAAGCGCTCAACTGCTTGAGCCACAGCACAACTCCAGTTTTCTGGTGGTTAACTGGAGGTAAGAGTCTCACAGATTTTCTTTGCCCGGGCTGGCTTTGAACTGTGATCCTCAGATCTCAGCCTCCTGAGCAGCCACCAGCACCCAGCTGATCTGCCTGCTCTTAAGCAGTTTTCAGGCCCCTGGGAAGAGATGCTCCTACAGAAAACGGTGGCTCAGTACACGCAGCACAAGTTAGAACCACATGCACCCCTTCCTCCTGTGGGGACCTGGGAGGTCCAGCAGGGTGAGAGCATCCACGGTGCAGGTAGCACCGGAGGGGTGGAACACACCTTGGGATGAATAGCGGGAGGCCCAGCAGGCGTGAGAGCATCCAGCTCACCCCCCCAAGGCAGTCAGGCACGGTGGGTCCCCCCTACCTACCCCCGCAGCCCACTGCAGGAGGATCATCGGTGCCCAGCATCCCCACTCAGGGCTCTGAACAGAGAAGCCATGCCATGGGTCCTCCCACGACGCAGTCCCCCCACTACGGCACCCTACCCGGCTCAGGCCGCAGCTGGGTCTTCCCAGCCAGCCCCACGGGCAGTGCCAGCAAGGGAGAGGGAAGAGGTGGCTGCAGAGACTATCGCTTCTTCACCGCCGTGAAGTCTTTAGCCCACTTGTTCATGGGGCAGTGGTTTCTGTGGGGATTTGTGTTGGGGGATTTAGTTCTTTGAGTTCTAGGTATATTTTAGATATGAGGCCCTTGTCTGTTGTATGGCCAGAGAAGATCTTCTCCCCGTCTGTGGGTTATTTATCTTGCTAGCTATGTCCTTTGCCATGCAGAAGCTCTGCAGTTTAATGCAGTCCCATTTTCCCAGGCTTTCTTTGATTTGTTGTGATTCTGGGTCTTTATTAAGTAGGTTTGAACTGTGCCAAGGAACCCTAGTGTTTGCCCTATTCCTTCCTGTAATATTTTGGGGGTATCTGCTTTTATCTGGAGGAAGCAAGGAAGTGTATCAATATGAACTCCAGGAATCGGAAACAAGAGGTTCTTACTATGTAGTGTATATAGTTATTTCTCCCCCCCCCCTCCCGTTTTCTGTACCTTGTGTCTTGTATATTAGTTTATTTGATCAGGGGGAGGGAAAGGGAATCACAGAAACAGCAGGACAAAGGATGAACTAATGCAACATTGATACTCAGTTGACACTATGTTGGAAATGAACTTCACAACTTGGCGGGGGAGGGGAGTAGGGAGGGGAAAGCAGGAGAAAGTGAGGGATGGGGTAACAGTGTTTAAAGACAAATGCCCTCACTGCCTTACTTATGTAACTGGAACCCCCCATGCTCATCACCTTTTCAATAAAGATTAAAAACAAAAAAAGCCATTGCAGAAACCAGTGGAGGAAAGCAGCATGCCCAGACACCATGCTGAGAGGCAATCCTTGCAAGATGCCCCTATACAATGCCCTGGCAGGAGCCGCCCACCCCTACCCTGGGGCCCACCAGGCAGCTCAGAGACTCGCCCTCACTGGGCCCTAAACTGCCTGCCCCTGCTCAGCATGGACATGTCCATACACCGCTGCCCCTTGGGTCAGGCAGTCATGGCCGGCAGCCTCACAGCCTACAGGCTAAAGAGCCTCACCAACCAATGATCTGAGAGCCCGGAGCCCTGCAGACCAACGGCTGCACACCAGCGAGCACTGCCAGGCGCCTGGGGAGCCAAAGGCTGCTCCCGATCTCCCTCCTGCTGCCCACCCCCACCCCCACCCCCACCCCGACCTTTTCCTCCAAACAATGTTGTGAGATTTCCCCCCCCCTACTTTGATGCATAATGTCTTGTGCTCCTCGAAAACTCCCTGGACACGCTGGCCCACCTCTCCCTGCTTCCACCGCTCACTGCCCAAAGTCTGCTTGGCCCGCTCCATCCAGTGCCGGCCCTCACCACAGCTCGGCCACGAGTCCACATGACCCTCTGAAGGCCAGAGAGGCGGGCAGCGGTGAAAGTCACCCTGGAGCCAGAGGCTAGAGCCACACGAGGCCCTCAGGGGCCGCCCTGGATGGAAAACAAGGTGTGTGAGGCCAGCAGGACCCAGGGCCATGGCCAAGGCCCACACGGCCCCTGCCTAGCAACACTCAGCATCAACACCGTCCAGCACTTCCATCCACCCGCTAAAGGGCCCCGTCGTTAACGGCGACCGAAGAACGCCGGGCTGCTTCATTACACACCGACGCGGACCGCCAAGTATCAGCGAGACCAGGTTCACTGGTCATTATGCGCTCAGTTTTCCTTGAAATTCAGCAAAAGGGGCTCGCCCAACTGTCTCAAGCGGCTGTCAGAGAGCCTCCTCCTCCTCCTCCTCCTCTCTCTGACCGCAGAAGCTGCTGTTAGGGGGAATCCCAAGACTCCAGATCTGCCCTCCAGCACTGTGTCGCCCTGCGCGGCAGGAGCCACCTCTGATGCCCGGCTCCTGGCCAGCGGGCCTAGCGGGGACGCCGCTGCCATCACCAGAGCTGCACGGATGCGCGCCGAGTTCCCGACTGACCAGCCGCATGACCACCGGGCTCTCCGGCGTGTGGTCAGCCCACAGCCTGCTGGGACACAGGCAGGGCTCTGGGCTGGGAGCCCCAGGGCAGACGTCCTGGGGCACCACACCGGGGTGGTAGGGCACTGCAGGGTCAGCCATCACAGGGTTGAGGTAGAGTCCGGTACCCAGACCATTCAAGCAGACGGAGCTAACAGGTTAGGCAGGCACACACCTCAAGTCTGCTGGGTAAGAACAACGTCTTGTCACCTCATCTTATTTCTCAGCCATCAGGCTTCTATTAAGGACCTACTGTGTGATGAGCATGGCCCCCCGGCTGAGCACCAAGTCCCTGACCATAGCTGACACGTGACACATCTTAGGACTTGGAGCTGAACGTCACCTTGGAAACCAGGGGAGGAAATAGCTCACGCCTCCCAGCAGACCTGCTCTGAGTCACTGGGTGCTAGAGACAGGGCCAAAGCTTGATCTAGGGGGTGTGGCCCCAGCAGGGGAGACTTCACAGAAGGGAGGTGACTGGCTGCGGGCTTCCTTCCTGTCACTGCCTCTTACAATGAGTCACGTGACCTTTAAAACCAGACCCAGCTGCATGACTGTTCAGTCCTGGGGAATCTGAAGGCTCCTTATGAAAACCTAAGCCGTTAGATGACTCAATTAGCTACGACCCTGACTTGGAGAGCAAGCAGCAGTGGCCACTAATAAGTGGGCCTGGGAAGCAGGACCAGCGCCTCCCCCGACCCGTACCCCAGGTTCTTTCTAGATCTGTGTTCAGCACACTAGGCAGCCTCTATAGAAATTGGGAAAGCCTAAGAAAGCAACAGAGAGAACTCGGGGGGGGGGGGCTGGGAGCGCTGTGCACGCCCTGGGCCAGTCTCCCGTGGACACCCTCTCCTCTGTGGCTCAGGTTGGCCTCACCATGGAGAAGCCTCTGGAGGCTTGGGTTGGGTGAGGTCGGGGTCCTCCGAGGGAGAACAGCCAAACACCAGGGCTATCAGGCCTGCACTGCTCATGGGGGCCTCTGGGCAGGACAGACACCCTAACTGCTTGAGAGAGGGAGGGCCAGGCCATCAAGCATAGCATCCCAGCAAGACCCAGGACACGCGGTGACAGTTCACCTGTTGTCTACATGGGCCAGGCCGAACTGCACGAAACACAATAAAAACAGGTTGTTTTTTTTTTTTTCTTTTTAGGCGTGAACAGGGAATTCAGAATGTACTAAGAAGGCAGCTGGCAACATCTGCTCAGGGAGCTCAAGGAGGAATGTGACAAGCGCGCTCCACACTCCATCCAGGGCTGGAGGCCTCACCCCTAGCAACCGCCACTAGCCAACTGTGAACAAAGAACACCCGCCAAAGCCCGCCCGCACCCAGGCAAGTGGGTTCTGTGCAGCCCCCGCCAAGGCGCACAACACCGGCTGACGTCACAGCTGCAGCCAGAAACCTCCCTGTCTCAAAGTCAACGTGAAGCAAGCTTGGAAGCTGCCAAGCGAGCAAAGCCAAGAGCAAGGCCCCAGCTCCCAGACCTAGAGACACTGCTGAAGCTGAAAGAGGAGAGGGAAACACTCCAGGAGGAACGGCACGCCCCCTTCCCTGCCCCCCCACACCCCTCCCCAACACCCCTCCAGGGACAGGGGAGCCCCGAGGGCTCTGGATGCCCGTGCTGCACAGCAAGTTCCAGGAACACAACACAGACAACGCCAGCATCTATGCTGGGAAGAGACCACAGGCTGGACGGCGCCTCCACATGTGCACGAGGTGACGTGGCTCCAGCCAGCGCCCTGGTCCTCTCTCCTGCAGGGCTTTCTGGTGGGGACTGAAGGAGAGGGGAAGGCCTGTGCGGACCACCCCAGCCACCCCTGACCTGTGGGTATCATCTTTGGAGAGGGTGACAGTTCCTGGAAGGCTTCACTTCTGTCCTCCCTCTGGAGCGGGCAAGCCCCCGGCAGTTGGCCTGAGGGCTCCTGAGCAGGGGTGCGGCCACACCTGCCAGGAAGGGAAGCTGGCTTGTGCTGGGGGCGCAGGGACCATGTCTCTGTTCTGCTCCTCTGGCTGAATGAACAGTGCCCTGGGTGCGTCCTGATCTGGCATGACTGAGTGTGAGCCCAGAGCGGCTTCCGTTAACACAGAACGAGTGTGCGGCCGCCTAGGCCCCACTGCCCTTGCTCCCTTCTGGGCAAACTCTACCCACTGGGAGGGTGGGAGCCCAGACTCAGCCCTGCAGCCCATCCCATGTCCTGTGAGCCAACCTCCCCTCAACTGCGAGAGCTGAGACCGCCACACCCACCCCCTACCCCCAGACCACGCAAAGCAAGTCCTGCATAGAGCCCGCAACGCTGGTGTGCCACAGGAAGTTCCGCCACCCCACTGTCCTACCCAGGAGCACACACATGCATGTACACACAGGAGTGCAACGGTGAAGCACACACATGATTATACAACAAAGGATTATTAAGCATACTGATGATTGAAAACCAGCAGTCTATAGACCATGATAAGGACAATTTGCCTTGTGAAGGTTAAAATGTGTTTGTGACTGTAGGTATCACTATTCCACAATACTGTGAAGTATGTGAAATTTATGTAATCACCTAATCTCAATTAAGGAAAAAAAGTGAGAGAAGGGATGGGTTAGGAGAGATGGGTGATAATGCTGTCAGACGCTTTGTACTCATGTACTGTTTTCTAGAATGGGAACGTTTTTCCTAGAATGGGAACTACTTAAATAATAAAAAAAGAAAAAGAAAACCGGCAGTGAGCCCACTAAGGAAAGTCCCCGAGACCCTTATCTCCAATTAACTACCAAAAAGCCAAAAGTGGAGCTGTGACTCGTGGCAGACAAAACTCAAGGACAGTGCCCAGGCCCTGAGTTCAAGCCCCAGCGCCTGCGCGCACGCGCGCACACACACACACACACACACACACGCACGCACACACGCACGCACACAGATTCTAACGTCCTCTTCCTGCTGCCATGGCCACTGCCACCGCTCGCTAAGACCTCTGCTGCCTCCTTCAAGGAGTGGAGCACTGAGGCCCACGCAGCCCTGGGGCCCACGTGCAGGGAAAGCCAGCTTCCCAGGCCTGGTGCCACCCGGCCCGCCAGCCTCGGCGTCTGTTGTCTGGGGCCTTGTCCACCTGCACCCACCACCGCCCTGCCTTCACTGCACTTCCACAGCGCCTCAGTCCTAACCATCCCAGAGCACGGCGAGTCCGAAGTAAAGGTGAGGATGGGAAAATCAGAAAGATGTCTTCCACGACCTTGTTTGTGCCATACATGCTTCCTATAACCACCCCCCACGGCCTCCCCATCCTCGTTTCCAGGATCCTGTATCACGTGATTCTCAGGCTTGTATGGAAGCACGCAGAGGCACAGACACGCACGCATGCACAGCCACAGCATCCATTCCCCATAGAAGTCAGATTTGGAGGGACTGGTAACATCACCATCACAGGGCGCCTGAGTCAACACCTGTACTCCACAAGTCCCAGGGGTGAAGCTTTCCTTACCCGCAGCCCAGAAGTCACAACTCCCCGAGGGGATACTTAAAGACAGAATCCCTAATCCCTCCTACCAGACATCTGAAATGTCACTTCTAAACACCACCATACCAGCTGGTCCCATGGAGGTACAATCTTCTAGCCAGAATAACTGTTCGGGGGTGAAGTGTGGAAAATAAAGTACACAGGACCCCAGGACTGCTAGGATTCTCCCATCAGTTACTTCCCAGCAAAGAACTCAGGTTATGCTGGAACATGCTGGAACCCTCTGGAATGCTGAATAATGATAACTGCACAGGTCATACTGTGGGCTGTGCAGACACACAGAGCCCTGGTTATCACAGAAATGGCACAACTACAGAATTGTCCCACTGAGCCAGGCTCCGGCCACAGGCTGATTTCATTTCTTGCTTTCTGTGGAGCGGAAGGCGAGGCTCCCCTGCTTCCACAGCCCTTGTCTGGCCCACCACTGAGGCCTGGCAAGGCCTGGCATCCGGGAAACTGAGCCCCGTATAGCGCAAGCTAGAACCCCAATATCACCAAGCAGCCAGACAATACCTCAAAGTGACATTGGCCTTGGATAAACAGGCTCAGGAAATGACCCAGGTGGGTGTTTTCTTCATATTAAAACTCCCACAGCTGGGCCTCACTGAGTTAGTACCTGAGTGATCACACGCCTGTAATCCTAGCTACTTAGGAGGCTGAGATCTGAGGATCATGGTTCGAAGCCAGCCTGAATAGCAAAGTCTGTAAAACTCTTATCTCCAATTAACAATCAAAATACAAATGAACAAACAAAAACCTGGTAGAAGTGGAGCTGTGGCTTGAGGGGTACAGCACCCAGAACCAGGGGTCAGGTCCTGGGACTGGAGGAAGGGGTGGGGGACACCCTCGTGTCAACTGAACTCTTAGCCACCCGGGAGTACTGGCTGTGGCAGCTGGTCCTGTGCAACCATCACCACTATCTCATTGCTGAACACCTCCACCTGCCCCAAGGCCACCCCAGCGCCCTCCTCCCAGCCCAGATGCCACCCATGCCTCTCTCTAGGGATCTCCGTGTCATCAGGGGGAATCGTGGCCCCTGGTCAGCTGGGCCCGGCGCCTTCCCGCAGCAGGACAGCGGCGCATGCACGCCAGAGATCTCTGACGGTCACCTGGACAGCCTTCACAGACTTCAGGGACACCCACCCCACCAGAAAACTGACCCAGCTACTCAGCTTCCATGGACACGGGCTCTGTCTGGTGGCCTGCTCCCCGCCCATGGCACGGGTGTGATTGTTCCACATCACAGGGGGTCATGGGGGGAGGGGGGCTTGCAGGAACGCTTCCTGACTCTGCTTGCCCTTCTGGAATCCCGCCTCCTGAGAAAGCAGCCACCAATCCAGGGCGGCCTGGCTGTCCAGAGAGGACCAGCCGAGCTGCCCAACACCCACGGGGGGTGGGGGTGGGGGTCGTCACAAAGACCAGACACAGCAGCAAGTGCAGTCTTAAGCCGGTTTTGAGGAGCACCAGGAAATGAGGCAATGGGAAATATCCACCCGAGGGACACGAGCATGCCTACCCAAAAGGCCCCAGGCACGCCACCCCACTGGGGGGCACTTTGGCCATGAGGTCACCCTTAACGAGCTAACTGAAACCAGGGAACAGCCAAGTGCCCGCTAGCGGGACAAATTTTTTTTCAAACCAAGCACAAAGAAAAGATCTCTAGCAGGGCGCCAGTGCCTCACATCTGTCATCCTAACAACTCAAGAGGTGGAGATCTGAGTGTCACAGTTCAAAGCCAGCCCGGGCAAGAAAAGTCCGTTGAGACTTTTATCTCCAATAAACCACCAGAAAACCGGAAGTGGCACTGTGGCTCAAATGGTAGAGTGCTCGCCTTGAGCTGAAGAGCTGAGAGACAGCACCCAAGCCCAGAGTTCAAGCCTCACAACTGACAAGAAAGAAAGAAAGAAAGAAAGAAAGAAAGAAAGAAAGAAAGAAAGAAAGAAAGAAAGAAAAAGAAAAGAAGGAAAGAAAGAAAAAAAGGAAGGAAGGAAGGAAGGAAGGAAGGAAGGAAGGAAGGAAGGGAAAGGAGATCTGAGCCCCACCCCCACCCCCCGCCTGTCATCCAAGGAATGGCTGTGGTCATGGTCACAGCGCTGTACCCCTCAGACGTTCACACGGCTATTTATGGATCAGCGGTGGATGGACTTGCCTCAACCCTGCAGGTCAGGAAATGAGAGGGGCCTCTGCTGACACTTCGGGGGCCAATAGGATCATGAAATCATCCTGGCGCGGTCCATCCGTCAACCGAGCACATGCTACTATATTTACAACTCTGCAAGTTCACTAAAAACTGGCAAGAGTTTCCCCAAATTATAAATGTGGAGAAGTTTAAATGTCTCCTGCAGAACATGCAAGTGTTTGAATTCACCTGTGGTCAAGCTGGGGGATTCTGACCCCAGGGAGAGGACAGACACCCTCAGAGGACATTTCCAGAGCAGGCTGGGCGTGTACAGCCCCAGCCCCTGGGAGTAGGCGGGGTGCACCAACAAGGCGCAGGACGGACCTCAGGGAAGAAGAGCAGCAGGCAGCCCACATGGCCCATGACAGCGACCTGACTGTCATCCTGGCTGGGCTTTAAGGCGTACCCCGTCAGCAACCTCGTAATTATGAAAACAAAGTATGCCCAATGGCAAATGAATGGCTAAACGGAGGGTGGCACTTATCCTGAGATGTACGATGAGGGCAGTGCTGGCCACGGGTTTCCACTGTGAGCCACCACACACCATGGGGGAGGGGACCTGGGGACACAGCTGCCCTGGCCACAGCACCTGTCTGTGTTCTGTGGGTTACGTGTGCGCGTCCACCATCCAACCACCAGCTGTCCATAGCAGAGTCCGTCTCAGCCTCCCCTCCATGGGAGACATTCCCCCGTGGCCTGGGAGAAGCCATGCTGCTCTACCTTGAGAAAACAAAGCTGTGGCCTTTTCAGATGTCAATGTCAGACAGACAAGCCAATCGAGAGATAGGCGTTTCAGTCAGGCACCAGTCTCAAGCCTGTAATCCTAGATTCTCAGGAAGCTGAAATCTGACGCTCATGGTCTGAAGCCACTCATCTCCAATTCACCACCAAAAAGTCCAAAGTGGAGCTGTGGTTCAAGTGGTAGAATGCTAGCTCTGATTTTTTTTTAAAAAAAAAAAAGCTCAGGGACAGGACCCAAGCCCCAGTTGAGGCTTCCTGTTGGCCGCACCCCAAGCCCAGTGCCCCCCGACCCCTGGCCCTGGGGACAGGGGCCCAGGGTGTCTGCAGGCGTTTTGTGGCATGGTGGTCACAACCCTGGAACTGCTTCCCCAGGAGAAGCACCAGGAAACACTGCCTGGTGCACCTCGTTCAACCAGGGCTGTCAGACAGCACAGCCAGCAGCTCTCTCTCCTGACAGCACGGCCCTGACCCGAGGCCCCCAGCAGCCACGGCCCGGGCAGAGAGCCAACCAGACAGTGGCTTCTCATTCCTTCAGCCCACAGAGCCTCCTGGAGCACGTGGGCAGGCAGGGCACGGGTGGAGCCCCCCCCCCATGTCATCCGATCTTCCCTGCAGCTTCCCCCGCCAAGAAGACCACTGCATCCTGGGCTGTGCCCCGCCGGCTGAGCTGCTGTGGTTTGCGGGCTTCAGTCCACCGCTCCTGGAAAAGCCCTGCATGTGTCGGTCCACAGGGGAGCCAGACAAAGCAGGGAGGGCAGGGAGGGCAGGGAGGGAGGGCTCTCTGCCAGGCCACTCCTCCGGCTCCTCCCAGGAGCTGGGCAGGGCCACCTGCTGAGCCCTGAATGCACCCTGCAGCTGCTAACAAGCCCTCACCCAGCCCACCAAGGCCTCAACCCCTCCCATCCCCGCCCCAGGCACCCTGGCTGCCCAGTCCAGCCCAGTCCCGACACTTCAGTGCGGGGGGGGGGGGGCCCTCACTCCCATGTGCCACTCTAATGGGAGCAGCAGTGTGTGGCTGCGTGGCTGAAACCCAGGGAGCGTGAGGGGGCAGAGCTGCAGCCAAGCTCCACACCACGGAGCCGCCCGCTGAGCCCCTCGGAGCATGATGGGAACTATTTATAGGAGACAGCTCTGAGCAGGTCGCAGGAGGAACTTCAGCGTGCCCACACCGGCTCTCGCCCAGTCCTTTCCTGCTGACCCCCCCCATCTCCAGCTCTCTGACATCAGAAACAGCGTGGGGCACGGCAGGCTGGCCTCTGGGTGCTCAACAGTACAAGGTGGAGGAGAAGAGGGAGGGAGAGAGGGAGGCAGCCGAGGCAGGACAGAGCGCAGGGAGGCCGGCAGGGAGGGCCGGGCACCAGGCCTGGCAGGAGATGGTCAGTTCCATCCTTGTCCCTGGGCTGGGGCTGCGGGACACACGCAGTGACACCACTCTCCCAGTCTCACCTGAGCACCCCAACACCAGGTCCCCCGGTGGGTTTCTGGCTGCTCTGTGGGGAGCGAAGGGGATGCAAGCGGGAGGCTTCCTTTGTAAATGAGGCTCAAGGCAGTGCCCACAAACACACGGAACCCAGCAATACGTTGCGTGTTAACAGTAGTGGCGGGCATCGTCAGATCGCTCTCTCGAGCGACACCCCAAATGCCATTCGTGTGAATTAGGAGAAAGAAACAGCACCCACGCGGCTGGGAAAGGCAAAGCGGCTCTCGGGCTCACATCCACTTCCCCACAAAGGCTCGGCAGAACTCAGCAGAGCCACAGCCCGGCCCTGGGGGACTTCCCGCTTCCCCCACACCAGCGATGTGAGGGGTCTTGCCCCCCCCACAGCTCCAGGCTTAAGTCTCCCCACACACACACTTACTCCCTGCCACTCCCACAGGTAAGCAGAGCCTCCACATCAGGTGAAAGCGTTTGCACCTCAGCTCTGACAACTCCGAGGACAGCTGTGTGACCCCAGAGCTGCTTAGAACTAACGTGCGGCTCAGGTTTCTCACACACATGGCTGTCGGGCAGAATTCAGGATGCTTCCAACCCAGCAGCTCTCGAAGTACATTGTGGAACTCCAGGGTCTCCCCAACCTCTAATCATTGTGTCTGCCCTGCTGACAACTGGGCTGAGGGCTGAATGTAGGGTGAGCTACCCCACCATACTCTCAGCCACTGGACCTGACTCCACAGAAAGAAAAAATAAATCAGCTTTGCTGAGCACAGTGGTGCACGCCCATAGTTCTAGCACTCAGGAGGCCAAGGCAGGAGGATCGTGCATTTGAGGCTAGTAAACGACATGGCAGGTTCTGAGGGCCATGCTGAGCTATATGCACACGGAGCTGACCACGGCCTTTGTCTGTGGGAGGCGGGAGTGGGCAGGCATTTTCCTCAAAAGTGAAACAAGCAACCTCCCTACCACTTTGGAAAAAACAGTTCAGGTATGTGCAGCAACTAACAAAATCAAGCTTTCGCATGAAAATTAGAATTAAATACTTGAAGTAAAAAACATTTATATGGGCCACCGTGAGATGGAAAAGCTTCTAAATACTCACACTAAAGAGACCAGCAGGGGTGTTCCTGAGCTTTTGAGTATTCCTTATCCAAAATCTTCAGAAGTATCTCCGATATGCCAATGGGCCTAGGTAATTAATGTGCTATCTGGGAACATAATCCATTCCTACTTCTTTTTTTTTTTTTGGGGGGGGGGTCAGGTCATGGGGCCTGAACTCAGGGCCTGGGCGCTGTCCCTCAGCTCTTCAGCTCAAGGCTAGCGCTCTACCACTTGAGCCACAGCGCCACTTCCGTTTTTTTTCTTTCTGCTTATGTGGTGCTGGGGAATCAAACCCAGGGCCTCAGGCATGCAAGGCAAGCACTCTACCACTGAGCCACCTTCCCAGCCCAATCCATTCCTACTTTATAGACATCTTATACGACCTAAGGTGATTTGCTGCAGTATCTCCGCTGTGTGCCGGCCGGAGGTCAGGCGTGGAATTCTCTACTGTGTCAGACCTCAAAACACTGTGCACCCCAGGGCCATCTGCATTTAGGACTTCCAGGTGAGGGGGATTTGGATTCCTGTTCTAGTTTGGGTGTTGTAACAAAAAGGATCCACAACTCCCTGAAAAGGCTTCCACGGCCCCTCTTCCCTGCACGCTACACGAGTGCGGCTCGGTTTGCCTTGGTGCCCTTCCAACAGAAGGCAGCCCGGCAGGGCGGACACAGAACCCCAATCACGCATGATGTGGGGCCCAGCCGCACGGAGAGCCGCAAGAAATGGAAAACGCTGTTCATGTCAGAAAACACTGAATCCACACAGGCCTGTTACTTCATTCTGTTAGTGTTTTTGGAGGGAATTTGGGGTCTGTTGTTTGTTTAGAGGCAGCCCAGGCTAGCCTCAACCCCATGTCTGCCTGCCCAGCCTTCCAGAGCTGGAATCACTACTCACGGGCCACCATGCCTGGCTTCAAATGTTTTCTTCCTTTAACTCATTTATTTATTTATTATTTACGTTTTGGGTCCGGTCGTGGGACCTGAACTCTGGGCCTGGGTGCTGTCCCTCAGCTCTTCAGCTCAAGGCTAGCGCTCTACCACTTGAGCCACAGTGCCACTTCCGGCTTTTTTCTTTTTGCTTAGGTGGTGCTGAGGAATGGAACCCAGGGCCTCAGGCATGCAAGGCAAGCGCTCTACCACTGAGCCACCTTCCCAGCCCCTAACTCAGTTTTAATATATCACATACAGTAAGTACTGTCAGACGTGACTCACAGCAGTGAAACAGTAGAAGAGCACAGGAGTTCCTGAGCACACAGGACGTAAGAGCAGCCCCTGAATGTGGGTCCTCACCCCAGAGCAAACACAAGCCTCTCCTAGCTGTGATCCTAGGAAGGGATTTGAACAACTGGCTGCTTTTGGCTATCACCAACACTCAAGGGAGAGCGAGGGGGAGGGGTCTGTGCAGATGCTGATCGCCCGCAATCCTGTCTGTCATCTAATCACCAGGGCAGACATCCTGAGCATATCTTTTTTTTTTTTTTAAGAAATGTGGCAAATTGTCATGTTGCCTCCAACTTAATCCAGCCCCTTCAGTTTAAACAACTATTTACTGAGCACTTGGCTCAAAAGACAGCAAACACCATTCATTTCAAAATACATAAAACGACACTAGGGGAAAGAGATGAGCAAACAGGTCTTAGCTGAGTGGGGCGCCTCTCCACACCTGGCTGTGGGGGTGGAGAGAAGACCGGCCACCGCTCACTTCCGCCCTGCCACCCAGGACCTACTAAGTCAGGTGACTGCATCACCCAAACACCAGCCACACACCCTCACGGAGCTTCCCGTCCTCTCCCCACTGCTTTCCCCCCTTAAAGTTTAACCTTTAAAAGAGGACTTGGGCTCCATAGTTAAGCCCTTGCCTTCAGGGCAGGGGCCCTGGGTGTGTTTTGTTGTTGTTGTTTTCATTTCCATACTGGAGCTTGAGCTCAAGGCCCAAGTGTCCCTTAGCCTTTTCCCCCAAGGCTGGTGACCTACCGTCTACTTGAGCACAGCTCTACTGCCAAGAGTCCTGTGGACCTTAATTGCCTGGGCTGGCTTTGAACCTCCATCTTCTCAGGTCTCAGCCTGCTGAGCAGCTAGGACCACAGGCATGAGCCATGGGTGCCTGGCAAGGCCATAGATTTGATCCCAGCATGGCGAACAAACAAAAAGCCACCGAGCCCCAGAGCCCTCGAGCTCCAGGTGGGGCCCCTCCGGTGCCGCGCTGATGGAGTACAGCCGAGCGCGTGCGGCGGGGGACACCCCTCGGCGGGGGACACCCCGCGGCAGCCACAGGCCCCGCTGTACGACCCGACCGGTGCACTCTCTCACTCTCATCCGTGATCCGCTGTCTCCTTAGGAGCCCCTCCGCCCAGTGCAGAGCCAGGAACTGCGCTTCTGGGGCGCTTCCATCCTACTCCCCATGCGAGCATCCCCCCATCCTCCCCACGCAGCAGACAGCGCCGGGGAGGGCGGCTTGAGAAAGGCCCAAGGGAAATCTGATGGTTGGCAGGGACCCCAGTGAGCGTGCTTGCCGAAACCCTGTTAAAACCACACCGAGCAAGAGCGGAGCCCAAGTCCATTCATTTTCTCAAAATAGCATCAAAAAAACAACAAAAAAAAAACACACAACCATCCACTCAGCCGATTGTTCTTTAATTAAAGCCTAGAAACTCCAAATCCATTAAGTTCCACGTCTATTTTTTCCCCTTTTGTTCCTTTATGAAGCTATGAAGCTTGCTCTATTTCAAAGAATTCCCTCATAAAGGTCTAGATGTCTCTGCAGAGTCCTGACCCCGCTACCACCGGTCCTGAGTGCAACCCCCAGGCCACACCCCGTTGGTGACACACCAGCCAAGTCCTGGCTCCCGAGCTAGCTGGGCTTGAGTAAGGAAGGGGTCCACAGCCCGAGATGCTCTGCTTGCTCTCAGATGACAGCAAGCCTCTCACACGCACTCTCCCCACCCCACGCACTCACCACCCCCTCTCCTCTTCCAAGGTCTGGCTTGAATTAGAAGGCACCATGGAGTTTCAGCACTCAAGTATCTGCTCTGTCTCTTCTATACCTTGTTTACACAGTAGCATCCACAATGTTGGAGCAAACAACAGGGACCAAATGACAGGGTAGACCAAAAGCTATTGGTCCACATTTAACCAAAGCCTCAGATGAGAAGCAGGTGCCCCGCTGGCTCCTCCTCGTGGCTGACCATCTCTCCTACGCCACCAAGGCACACACTGGGGCACAGGCTGGCGCAGTGGGTGTGTCTGGGGACAAAGTGGGGGCGCACTGCATCACCCTCAGTTTCACTGCCCCACTGTCCAGCTAAAGATGGACTGCCACAGGGGCCCTGGCCACGGCTCCCTCGGCCCACTCCCCCCAGGCGGCTCTGGCACACCGCTCAGGATGACCAGTAACACGCTCACCACAACAACGACGTACTTAACCCAATCAGACTGACAATTACAATTGCATGATACAAACAGGCGTCGCTCTATGCCGCAGAACAATGCAGTCCGTGGCTGCTAGTTCTTGGAGTCGTGTTACGATATACAATTTTGCATGAGCTGGTAGCAATCAAGGACTAAGAGGGGCTCCGTTAGAACCCCCACCAGCGAGTGGAGGACAGATCCAGGAAGCAAAGCTGGGTATGAGCCTGTGGGAAAGCCCACTGCTGGTCACCCTCCGGGCAGAGCCCAGCCAGAAGGGCTCAGCACAGTGCGTAGGGTCCGCCTGTGACTGACCACGCGGGAAGCACACGTCATGGCATCCTGTTCTCACGCCAAGCATCAGGACTTCCCTTCCTGAGCACACGCGTGTACAAGCTCCCACCCCATGCTCCCGCCGCAAAGCTCAGCTCTCCACTGCCAACCACACTAAGTCGTGGCCGGCCCCATTCCTCCTAAGAGCTCCACTTTTACATGGCTTTCCACCACACAACTGCCAGGGGACCCCTTGGACCCCAGCACGTGGCTCTCACATTTTTTTTGAGGGGAAGGGGGATTGTTGGGCTTGAACTCTGGGTCTGGGCACTGTCCCTCAGCTCTTCAGCTCAAGGATAGCACTCTACCACTTGAGCCACAGCGACACTTCTGGCTTTTTCTGCTTATGTGGTGCTGAGGAGTCGAACCCAGGGCCTCACGCATTCAAGGCAAGCACTCTACCATTGAGCCACCTTCACAGCCCATGAACAGTTCTTTCTTTTTTTTTTTTTTTTTTTTTGATCAGTCATGGGGCTTGAACTCTGGGCTTGGGTGCTGTCCCTCAGCTCTTGGCAAGAACTCTACCGCTTGAACCACTGCGTCACTTCCGGTTTTCTAGTGGTTTATTGGAGATAAGAGTCTCACGGAAGCCGGGCGCTGGTGGCTCACGCCTGTAATCCTAGCTACTCAGGAGGCTGAGATCTGAGGATCGCGGTTCAAAGCCAGCCCGGGCAGGAAAGACCGTGAGACTCCTATCTCCAATAAACCACCAGAAAACCGGAAGTGGCGCTGTAGCTCAAGTGGTAGAGCGCTCGCCTTGAGCTGAAGAGCTGAGGGGCAGTGCCCAGGCCCAGAGTTCAGGCCCCACGATGGACCAAAAAAAAAAAAAAAAGAGTCTCACGGACTTCCCTGCTCTGGCTGGCTTTGAACCATGATCCTCAGATCTGAGCCTCCTGAGTAACTAGGATTACAGGCGTGAGCCACCAGTGCCCGGCTCAGTTATTTCTTACAAATAATATTTATGGTGATTTTGTCTCTTCTTATTTGCCTATCTTCTAAGTTCTCTGAAATGAGTATGCATTTCTTTTTACCATGAAGGACAGCTTGTAAGGAAGGAGAAAAAGGAAAGGAAAGAGGAAATAAAGGGGAGAGGGAGGGGAGGGGAAGAAGAGGAGAGGAGGAGAAAGGAGGATGATTCAGGGAGGCTCTGAATCAGAGGCAGCTGAGCTGTGCTCACACTTAGGCCCCGGTAAGTGCGCAGGGCCCTCCCTTCAGATAAGGCCGCTGGCATCTTACCCGTGGGCTGCCCAGAACTTATCAGTGCCACGCACAGTTCCCATCACCCTGGCTGCACGCACGGGGCATCGCAGCAGATGCCTCTGGCCTGCGGCAGTCACTGCTGCCAAGTGCTGTCCGGGCTCCGCTGGCACATCCCTGGTAGCGGCCAGTGGTTCAGGCAACTCTAACCTGCGGCGCGCACCACCAGGGATGGGCAACTCACCAGTGGACAGAGCGAACGAGGACTTGGAGCCTCCTAAGCCGGCTCAGGCCTCAGTGCAGCACAGGGGCTACCTCATCTTCACCCAGGATCACAATCATCACCACAAACGCTTCACCAAGCCTGACACCCAGGACACCAGGTATCTGTGGGGTCAGGGAAGAGGGCCCCAAGGCCAGGCCAGGGCCCTGGGCCATGAGAATGCCCACAGCTATGTGTCAGCCACCCTCCAGGGCAGAGGAGAAAGGGACCAGCCCAGCCACCCGGGAAAACAGCACCCGCCGGTACTGCAAAGAAACAGGCAGAGCAGGCGCACACCAGCAGCCACGGGAAGGTCAGATCGTGATCCTAAAACTACTTCCATGCAGGCTTGGTCTGAAGAGCGACAGACAGGCTTCAAGCAAAGGCCAGACTATCTACTAGCTGATAAAGAAATTCCGAACTGGAAGGGTTACAGTTAAATGAGCATGTGGTGCTGGATTTGAATTGCAAATGTTAGTACAAACTCATGGCTTTTAATAATGAATACAGAAGGTGAGCACAGATGCTGGTGTGCCTGTGCACACGTATTCTGGCTGTGTCAACAAGAAGATCAGCAGAACAACCAGCAGCAGCAAGCACCCTGGGCCCGGATGGGTGGAACCAGCCAGCAGCACTGATGCCCCAGGCCCACTCTCTGCGATCAACCCCCGTTAGGAACCCAGGCCCACGGCAGCGCAGAGGAGTCGGAGAAATGCCAGACTGCAGGAGCAGGGCCAGAAGATAAAGGGCCCCATGTGAAGTCACCAAACCTGATGGACACAACAGGCACCCTGCTGGAAGGGGTTCCAGAAGCAGGCACAGAATACCCAGAAAATAGACAACGATCGACAAATAGCCAAAGTTGCAGGTGAGGTCAGATCTCTGCCTTGAAGGGACATTAGAGGGGCCTCCTGGTCCCCAAACTACTCTACTCATTTTCCTATTAAGGCTGAAATCATTTCACAGTAAAAAAAGAGACATAGTACCTTTTTTTTTTTGGTCCGTCGTGGGGCTTGAACTCTGGGCCTGGGCGCTGTCCCTCAGCTCTTCAGCTCAAGGCGAGTGCTCTACCACTTGAGCTACAGCACCACTTCTGGTTTTCTAGTGGTTTACTGGAGATAGGAGTCTGACGGTCTCTCCTGCCCAGGCTGGCTTTGAACCGCGATCCTCAGATCTCAGCCTCCTGAGTAGCTAGGATTAACCAGCGCCCGGCGAGACATAGTAACTTATACAGGACTCTAGGCATTAACACAGTGAGACAGGACAGAAAGGCGCAATGCCTATATTGCATCTGATTATGTATCATCGAAATGAACTTCAGAACAAGGAAATGAGATTATTTTCCTGTTTTTGTTTTCTTGTTCTGTTTGTTCATTTATGTCTTCGTGAGTGTCAGGAGAGGCACAGAAATGGAGAAAGCAAGAGTGAACAAATACAGCGGGGGTGCTCACTAGTCACTATGTGGAAAATGAACTGTACAACCTGGGGGTGGGGATGAGAGAAAAACTGGGAGAGTGAGGGAAGGGGAGACACTGTCCCCCCAAAATATACTCTACCTGACATAGGTAACTATAACCCCTCCGTATATCACTTTTATAGTAACAACTAAATGTTTTTAAAGAATATAAAGAAAATCACATGAATAGTCAGCAAATAAAAACAGAATCTAATTTTAAAGAGAGTAACATTTCTGAGGATGGGGACGTAGCTGGGTGTAGTGCTTGAAAGGCCCCGGCTAAATCCCCAGAGGAGGAGCGGGGAGGAAATGAGCAGGCAGCAACGATACTGGGCCTCAGCCAGACGCCAGATGACCACGCACATGAAGTCTTCACATCTTCTCCTCTGCTTTGTGCACTTTAAGTGTTCGTTCCTCAACAAGTCCTTCCTATTTTTTTCAGTCCTAGTCTGTGCCGTCAGTGAACTGCATGCATTCACGCTACAGCACTGCCAGATGCATGCCCGCCTACTCTGTCTGAGCCCTCACCCGTGTCCGGGCTACTGGGCAAGGGGGGATCAGGTGTCCCCGAGTCCACTCAGTCAATCGAGGCAGGCCAAGCCCCCATCAAAGATCTCTAGCATTAGACCCAGGCCTCTCATGGCATTCCAGACACTGTTTTGGTTTTTGCCATTAAATTGTGCTTTGTTTTCCCAAACCTCGTCACAGTCTCGGTCTGGTCTCCCGTGATGCTCCCCAGCTCTTTTTCAAGCCCCTTCTCTTTTTTGGAGTAGAGGAGCCTGCGTGGACGGGCCCACGGCTGTGAGGCGCAGACCACAGGCTGGCTGGGCTGGGGGCAAGCTGCAGAGCCGCTGGCCCCTCGCGGCCAGGCCCGCAGAAGCCAAGTGACTTGGCAGAGCTCACGCTGCTGGTTGGTGGCGGAAGAGGTTTTTGCCATTTAACTGTTTATATTCTGATTCCAAATGGGCTACATTGTACACAAAAGAATGAATGTGCCTTGTATCAGTTAGGTCCCTCTGAGAAAAATGGACAAAGCTAGGATTTTCTCCCTTAAAATGGTTTACTACATAAGAGCTTCACTTTCTTTCTTTTTTCTTTTTTTTGGTCAGTCGTGGGAGCTGAACTCTGGGCCTGGGCACACACTGTCCCTCAGCTCTTCAGCTCAAGGCTAGCACTCTATCATTTGAGCCACAACACCACTTCCAGCTTTTTTCTGCTTATGTGGTGCTGAGGAATCGAACCCAAGGCCTCATGCATTCGAGGCAAGCGCTCTACCACTGAGCCACCTTCCCAGCCCAAGAGCTTCATTTCCTAAAAAGCTTAGATGCCACTCAAGTGTTGGCAAAGATATAGAAAAGCCACAACCTTCCCTGTATCACTAGTGAGAACAGAAAAATAGTGCTGCACCCGGGCGCTGGTGGCTCACGCCTGTGATCCTAGCTACTCAGGAGGCTGAGATCGGAGGATCACAGTTCAAAACCAGCCTGGGCAGGAAAGTCCGTGAGACTCTTATCTCCAATAAACCACCAGAAAATGGGAAATGGTGCTGTGGCTCAAGTGGTAGAGCGCTAGCCTTGAGTTGAAGAGCTGAGAGACAATGCCCAGGCCCAGAGTTCAAGCCCCACGCCTGGCAATAAACTAAAAAGAAAAAAGAAAAGAAAGAGAAAGACCAACCAGATGAATGGATAACCTGTGGTACATCCATACAATGAAATATTAGGCAAAAAAAAAAAGTTTAGAGCTGGGGACACACAGTCCCATCCGTGCTGACCAGCACCAAGAACCTGAGGCCACAGCAATGCTCGAGCCCAAGACTTGAGAGCAGCCTGGGCAGCACGACAAGACGCGGCTGAGATGAAGGGAAGAGGGAAAAGCAAGCAATGAGGTTTTGACCCAGGCTGAACCACGAACCCAGAGCACACACTGCAAAGCAAAGACAGCCCGGCACGAGAGCTCATGGCTGCGCTCCGAGAGCAGGCGAACCGCGTGGCAGAGGCACCAACGCTCAGACTGGAGGCGGTGGGGGCCCAGGGAATGTCTGGGTACCAGCCAAGGGAAGTTCTGGGCGCCTGACCCCCCACTTTTAAGTGTTGTTACATGAATTTCACCTTCAGTGTTTTCTCTAAGACAGGTTTTGTTTTGTTTTGTTTTGGGGGGGGGTCCGGTCGTGGGGCCTGAACTCTGGGCCTGGGCACTGTCCCTCAGCTCTTCAGCTCAAGGCTAGCGCTCTACCCACTTGAGCCACAGCACCACTTCCAACTTTTTTCTTTTTGCTTCTGTGGTGCTGAGGAATCGATCCCAGGGCTTCAGGCATGCAAGGCAAGCGCTCTACCACTGAGCCACCTTCCCAGCCCCTAAGACAGGTTTTGAAAGAAGTCCTTCCCTCTGAAACGCTGCCCCTTTTTCTTCTGCTAACTACACCCATGCTGGCGAGGTGCACACGGCCGCTGGTCAGACTGCAGGGGGAGGTGAGGACAGACTTCTCAGGAGACTGTGTCCCGGGAGGCCAGCACTGAGGTCAGGTCACGGCTTTCCAAGACCCTTGCCACTTGTCATTCCAGAACCACACTTCCCATAAACCTGCCCTGGGCTCCCGCCTGGTGCCCAGGGCCGCTCGCGACGCTGTGTCTTGGGCCACAACTTCAGCTTCACCTCAGTGGGGCTGCCAGGGGCCATCCTGCCCCCAGGGCACCGCCTGAGCAGCTGCCAGGTGGCGGGCGCTGATAGCACCGCCACCCCTCCCCGGCCAGCCCAGACTCCGGCCCAGCCATGCTCCAGCCACCAGTGCCATCTCAGGAGAGGGTCACTAGGGAGAGATAACCCAGTGGGCGAACCCCAAATCTGCCAGGGGGGCGGCGCAGCGTGTGCCTTGTGCGCACCGAGTCACAGGGGCTCTCGGCAGCACTTCTATGTACTTCGCAGCATTTACCGGGGTGTAGAATCGTGTCCCAAGACATCCATGTTTTCCTTGACTCAACTCTAGGAGCTCAACCTTAGCTGAGGCTAAGGCTCATCAGCTCCCTATCAAAAGCCGCCTAGTGCTGGGACACCCCGGTACAGCACGGTAGGTACAGCACGCAGGAGCCAGAGGCTCGGGACCACGCCCTGGGCAAGGAGAGTGGCGGCAGAGGGTGGGGCCCCCATGAGGAAAATACACCGGGCGCCAAAAGTCAGAGACTAGAACTTTTCTCTTCCCCTGGACTTCAAAGAATCCGCTCAAGTCTGCCTATCTGCTATAGAGGTCTGCCCCTACCGCACCTTCCTGCGGCCCCACTGGGCAGCCCCGGCTCAGCCCCCACCAGCTTCCCATCCTACTGGTCCCCCACAATGGTCCTGCTTGTGCCCCCCTCCCTACCCTTCCTGCCTTAGCGTACACCCAAACCCACTGTGACCAGGGTGAGACCTTATTTGTAGCAGAAACAGAACACCAGGGTCAGAGATCAAGGGTAAGGGAAGGCAAGACACCAGACCGGGGGGGGGGGGGGGGGAGGGAGCAGACCTCAGGTATGTGTGCATGACACCCACAACATGAAGCACCAGGCCCCTAATGTGTGACATCAAACCCAGCCCAGGAGCTCAACAGGTGCAGGCGTCCCAACTGCACCCACAGAGAACCAGGCTGTGTGGGCCCTGCGGCCCTGCTGAGTGTCGCTGCCTGGTCACAGGCCAGGGGCTGCATCCTCTCCCAAGGTGGTTATTTCCTGCAGCATGTGTCATTTCAAGGACAAGCGATAGAACTGTGTGTGAACAGGGCTCAGGAAGGAACAAGACCAACTTTGCACAAAGAAGCCGGCCATCCCGTCTGGCTGGGTGCAGGGCAACTGCACGCCGCTCTCTTCCAGGTCCTGAAAACACTCCCACACTGGCACCGCACCGCCATCCTCCTCCAGGCAGGCCTCCCTGCCTCCACGATGACCCCTTTGGTTATTTTAAGCGGGTGGTGACTCTCAGCCCCCTCTCCCTTGCTCAGCCCTCCAGAAGGCCGACCCGCAAAGTCCCCTCACCTAGTCCCTGCTCCTGTCTGTCCAGAGCCCTGCTGCTGCTGCGGAGAATGCAGACCACAGCCTCGCTCCCCAGCTCCCGCCACCCCTCCCCTCCCCAACTGCTGACAGTGGCTCTCTTTGGGCAGATGTGAGACTCCAGGGTGACCTGCATGGACTGTCTCCTCCAACCACGCCTGCTCTCACCCAAGTGTCGTTTCCTCCGCACAGCCTGCTCCAGGTATTCCACCAGGGAACCCCACCCCAGCCGCCACCTGCGCAGCTTTCTTGGTTCTGCATTTCTACTGCCAGATCCGAGGATGACTGGTTGCATGCACAGGATCCTCAAGTGCCCCAGAACATTCCCAAGAAAACAAGACAAGGTGCAGCATTGCTAGGGAGTGGCCACGAGCCAGAACAGGGCCTCTCCCACCTGCCCGGGCTAACTACGCCTAGCTGGAGAGCCGGCACGGCCGCCGTGCGGGGTGGCTGGAAATCCCTGCCTCCTCTCAGGCGCTGAGCTCCATCCTCCGAGTGCCGCGCAAAGCATGCCAGGCCAGGCCACGGCTCCAGCCAGTGCCCATCTAGCTCCAGGCACCGCGGCCTGGTGTCCGGTCTGCGATGACACAATGCAGGGCCAAGCCTGGCGTGGAGGCCAAGCACTGACTGTCTGCAGTCACCGCTGCCCCCCGCCAGCGCCTAGCAAACGCCACAGTGCGGACATGGCCTGCTCGCGTCCCTCTCCTTCCCCGCCGCAGAGTAAAGACCCACAGGCCTATATCCAAGGGAGAGGAAGAGCGCCCACCTGCCTGCCTGTCGCTCAAGTCCAGGCCCGTGGAGCCTGCTCCGAGCTGCCTTCCTCACCCTGCCCCAGCCCCACCTCCACCAGCCTGCGCCTGACAAGGGCATCCCAGAGGAAGCCGGGTGCCCAGCCCTGGGCTGGGACCGAGGCCGCCGCCCTGGAGGCCATCACAGCACCGCCCCGGCTTCCGCCTCGGCCTCTCCCCACCTTTTACTGCTATCACGCCATCTATTCCTTTGTTCCCACAAAAAGGGAAATAAATGATGTCACTGCTTGCCAGTGCCGAGGCCAGCCTGGCCCTCGCCATCTCCGGGAGCCTAGCTGTCCCCTCACTTTCTGCTCGGCCCCTTGCATGTCTGGGGCCAGGCTCAGGAGAGCACGGGGTCACGGCCCCCAGAATACTGAGCGCCACACCACCACACCCCACGCACACCAGCACCAGCCTTGCATCGGTTGCGTGAACACGGCAGAAGGCCATCCCGCAGCAAAGCCTGAGAAAGAAGCGAGTGAAGCACACTGGGGGCCTCAGACCACAAGCTCCACGACCCTGGGTTCCAGCTCTGCCACTTACAGAAACGTGACACAGAAGACAAAAGCCTCAGCCATGTCACTCAGCAAGCAAGGAGGAGGAAGGGGAGGAGGAGGAAGAGGCAGAGGAGGAGGAGGGGAGGAGGAGAATAAGAGGAGGAAGAAGAGGAAGAAGAGGAGAGGAGGAGGAGGAATAACAGGAAAAGGAGGAAAGGAGAAGGAGGAGAAGGAGAAGAAGAAGAAAGAGCAAGAAGAAGAAAAAGAAGGAGGAGGAGGAGGAGAAGAAAGAGTTCTCTGCCCTTTTGGTGCACGTAGGTCCAGAAGCCATGGTAACTCCCAGCGCATGCAGAAGTCAGAGCAGAGGCTGGGCAGGTGGCTCAGTGGTGGAGCGCTTGCCTAACATGCCTGAAGCCCTGTGTATCACATACACAGAGAAAGCCAGAAGTGGCGCTGTGGCTCAAGTGGTAGAGTGCTAGCCTTGAGCCAAAGAAGCTCAGGGACAGCACCCAGGCCCAGAGTTCAAGCCCCAGGAGTAGCAAAAAAAAGAAAAAAGAAAAAGCAATCTGAGCAGGAGTGATGCGGGCAACCCGCCGAGGCAGCGCCCTGGGCCCCGCAGCAGGATTCTCACAGAAGGGCGACATTCCCAGGATGATCCAGCAAAGCTGGAGCAGCCCTCCGACTCTGGACCCGGAGCCGCGGGGCCGGGCAGGGCTCAGCCTGGGCCTCTGACTGCGCATGGCTGTGGGCAGCCCTGCTGCAGAGTCTCTCAGCCCCAACCCCACCTTCTCCTGGCCTTGCTAAGCCTTGTCTGGTACCCTCAGCACCCCAAACCCCACAGCGCAGTAAGCCCAAGCCTCCCCAGAACCCATCAGCGACTACGTCAATGATCCGCTGTCAGCGCTTCTCCGTGACCCCTGGGTCACAGGTCAAATGCGCCCTGACAGCGGGCGGGATATCGGCACTGACACAGTCAGGCATCAACACCAACAGCTCCTCTAGGGAAGGCGGCCGCTGGAACACGCGTGATGGAGTTGGTGAGGAGATCAGGTCCTCCACCCTCTAAGGTGGGAGCTGGGCCCCATTCACCCCACACCCACGGGGGCCTGTCACCAACTCTGCTTTCCAGGAAGAGAGCCGAGGACAGAGCCGCACCACTCACCCAAGGCACGGGGCTGGCCTGGAGCATGGGGTCTGGATTCAACATCCGCCTAGGGAAACTGAGTCTTCATTCAGCCCAAGTGCAAAGAACAGAGGCACAAGGTGCTACAAAAGGTCCAATCAGGGGCTCTGCCCCTGCATCCAGAGCTCCTGCCCAATCAGGGGCCCTGCCCCTGCATCCAGAGCTCCTGCCCAATCAGGGGCCCTGCCCCTGCATCCAGAGCTCCTGCCCAATCAGGGCAGTTTATGCTTCCTGCTGCTATCTTCTTCAGCTCTCCCCATACAGGCCCTACGTGTGTGCACACTCAAGCACAACCCACCACACCCGAGTTGCTGTGGAGACCTAAGTGAGTTTTCTTTCTTTTTTTTTTTTGGGTCCGGTCATGGGGCCTGAACTCTGGGCCTGGGCGCTGTCCCTCAGCTCTTCAGCTCAAGGCTAGCGCTCTACCACTTGAGCCACAGCACCACTTCCGGCTTTTTTTCTTTTTGCTTACATGGTGCTGAGGAATCGAACTCAGGGCCTCGAGCATGCAAGGCAAGCGCTCTACCACTGAGCCACCTTCCCAGCCCGTGAGTTTTCTTATGTCTGGCTACGCGCACCTCACACGGGCTGGATGCAGAGGAACTGTCAGTGTCTGTGTTCCCTGGCTCAGGAATAAGAGGAGGCTCTCGCTTCCGGGCAGGCGAGCATGGGGGGAGGGTCCCCTAGTTCTCTCCCTAGACAATCAGCAGCACCCAGCTGCCCCAGCCCCCTCCCCTGGACCCTCCACAGTGGGGTCCACCCCTCCCACCCAAGCCCACCATCAGGAGCAGGCACAAGCTGACAGCGCTACACACCAAACCCGCGCAGCTCCGGCCTGGAGGAGCAAACATTTGAGGGTGAAGCTGTGCCTGTGGCCAGAGGGAAGGGCGTACAATGCCCCTCACCACCCCCTGAAGAAACCCAATTTGGGACCTCGGTGCTCACTTCGACACATTACACAAGAAATGCTGCAGGCCCACAGCATGGCGGCCGGGAGCCAAGCTGGGCATGCAGGACTTGAACCCAGGCCCTACTGTCCCTGCCCAGCCTAGAGAAAGCTCTTCTATCCTCTTCATTCCCCTGAAACGTTCTCAAGATTGGCAGGGCAAACGTATAGCTCTCCATTAGCCCAGGACCACATGCAACCGATTAGAGCAGCGCCCAGCTCCTCTAGCACACACAAGAGAATGGTGACTCTCGCAGAGGACAAATGCCCACAGCACAGACAGGAGCACAGGGAGGGGGGGATGACCTTGAGAAAGGAAGCTTACAAATGACCCTCCCTTGCCCAGCGTACCCGCCCACATTCTGTGTCTCTGTGTGCACACGTGTTTGAACGCATGCACCAACCTGGGACTTGAATTTAGGGCCTGAGTGCTGTCCCTGAGCTATTTTGCTCTATTCTTAGCACTCTACCACAGCTGGCTTCAAACCCCAGCCCTCCGATCTTAGCTCCCGAGTAGCTAGGATGACAGGAGTGAATGAGGCCCAGGCCCTGGCTGGGGAAGCCTGCCCTGGCCACAGACGGGCTGCCGCTCCAGATGTGACCACGCTCTTCAGTGCACTGCTGCAAGGGCACAGCCCGGCCCTGGGATATCACAAGGCTTCCAGGAAGCCCTTGGTCTCAGTTGTCCAAAGCTGCTGGGGGTTTGGAGCCCCCAGCCTGGAGTCTGAGGCCACCGCGCTGCGGACCTGCAGGCCCAGCGAGCACCCTGCCAGTTCCCAGAGCGGCGCCCGGCACTGGACGGCTCCATGGAGGTGAATTCGCAGCACAGTGAGAGCGAAGAACAGCGGCCCCAGGTCCTCAAGGTTCTGAGGGGGGCTGGGAAGGTGGCTCAGTGGTAGAGCGTTTGCCTTGCATGCATGAGGCCCTGGGTTCCATTCCTCAGCAACACATAAGCAGAAAAGGCCGGAAGTGTGCTGTGGCTCAAGTGGTAGAGTGCTAGCCTTGAGCTGAAGAGCTGAGGGACAGCGCCCAGGCCCAGAGTTCAGGCCGCACGACTGACAAAAAAAAAAAAAAGGTTCGGGAGGGCAGGGAATGAAGATGGAGTCCTCCACAGCAACTGGGGTGCCAAGTGTGGCTGGGTGCCAGCAGGCCCCAACGTGGACCAGATAGGGGACCCAGTGGGGCAAGGCTGTGAGGCGCTGATGCGCAGGAAAAGATAAGAGAAGGGTGGGGTGCAGGCCAGAACCTGCTCTGCACCCCCACACCTGAGCCCAAGCATCTAACGTCAACCACCAACAACACCCACAAGGACCAACAGGAATACTGGGTTGGGGGTGTAGCTTGCCACTGATACAATACTACATCTGGGGTGTAGCCTACAGGTAGAGCACCTGCGCAGCATGTACAAGACCCTGCGTTCCACCCCAGGGGTCCACAAATAACATCGCTTCCTGAGCTTGCGCAATCGTCAGGCGTCCAGGCTTTCCCACCTCTGGACGCTGCAGTTCTTCTCTATGGTGTACGTATTGGGGGAAGGGGCACTCACTGCCCAGCCAGCCAACCACCCTGCCAGGCCTCCGGGGCCTCAGCAGCTGCATGGGCACAGACCCGAAAGGGCAGGAGATGGCCGCATCCATGTGAGGGGGAAGAAGTGGGTAACAATCCTGCTTACACAACTGGCCTCAAGTCTGAACCCTCACAGAGGTTACTTTGTAGCAAACGGGAGGTGTACACGGGAGTGCCAGCCAGCCAAACCCGACGCCAAGTGGCAGGAGGTCACCCCCTCCCTGGATACAGTTTCAGCTCTGCCTCTTCCCATGGAGACAGGTGCGGGATTTCAGATTTCACGCAGGTAACGCCGCGGCCACCGTACCCTCTCCATCTTAAACTGACTTTGCATAATATTGCTCAGCAAGTATTACTGGAAGCGGCAACACTATGTGTAACTTTTCTCTACAATTCAGGCTCAATGTCTCCTCATTATTCTACGGGAGGAAATGCAGGTCGCAGGACAAGCCTGGCTCCAACAACGCCCAAAAGGCAAAATTAAAAGCCTCGGCTCGGAGTCCAACTGAACTGGGCCGGGACCTTACAATTCGAGCACGCGGCCACACCTGAGCCTGGGGCGGCTCCATCGCCAGGAGCCAGGCTCGTCGCCCCCGGCAGCGCTCGGTCTGAGCCCGGATGGCGGGTCTGCTCCTCCCCAGGCCACGATCTCAGAGGCCTGCGCCACTGCAGCCATTTTCCAAGCCGGGAATGCCCCAAAATGACCCTGGAGATGCGCGAAACCGCTCTTCAAGACGCACCGGGCGGGACGGGGCGGGGTGGGGCTCCAGCGGGTTAGGAAGGAGTTCACACAAACCAACAAAAACACCGGAGGGAGACCAGCCCGCGGCCCCGCGCGGGGTGCGCCGCGGACAGAGCGGGTGCGGCCCCAGCTCGGCTCCCGGTCCCCCATCCAGTCAGTCTGGGCCGGGGTCAGGAGGGACTGGCGGCGCCCGGCCCGCCGAGGCTGAAGGCGGCACACACAAAGCCCGGGAGGCGGGCTGCACCTTCCCGCCGCTTCGCCACCAACTCGCGCGGCCCGGCGCGGCTCTCACGGGCTGGGCGCCTCCGCCGTGCCGCTCATCTCTGGAAGGTTCTCCGGCTGCGCGGCCGGGCGGCCCGGGAGTGGGGGCAGCCGCAGACACCCGCCCCGGGCGGACGTGGGTACCTCCGGGAGCGAGGCTCACCCGGCCCTCACGAGCCGTTCGGAGCCCCGAAGGCCGGGAAAGTTGTTCGCAGAGCCGAGGGGAGGCGAGGCGACGCCGGGGAGGGCGCGGGATCCGCCGGGCACGGAGACCAGGCGCCCGGAGCCGTCTCGGGGATCCGGTCCGGGGCC